>NC_056728.1:1535818054-1535923054 GCF_019279795.1 Protopterus annectens | reverse complement strand
GCTATATATATATATATATATATATATATATATATATATATATATATATATATATATATATATAAAAATAAGATAAAATAATAATAAAGAGGAAAGGAGTGAAGTTTACAGTTCTGGGTGCTTTTCATGGGTCGTGAGGCACACATTGGTAATGCATGCGCAGGGTAAGTTTCAGGTTCCGTGAAGGATCAAAAAAAAAAAAACCCTGGGTTCATCACTTGCAATTCCCACCCAAACCATTCCTCTCCCTTTGATTTCCTGATGGGATGTTACAACTCCTCATATTCTTGTGGTGGCTGGCATGAACATTGATGTTGCTTTTGTGAGGTGCAAAGAACGCACATGCAGATATGGCTTTTGAGAAAAGTAAGCCAAATACTTTTAATGTCCATGAGTTCTTTTCACTTAGTGCACTAACGTTAAGCAAGTTTCGTCACCTGTCAGATGTCTTTTAAGACAGTCAAGATATTTCTAAAATGAATTGCCATTGTGAAGGCTTGTATATGTTCGGGAAAAAAAAAAGAGAAGAGAAAGCTATAAGCATGGAGGTATCTAGAGTTTTTTCAGTTTTTTTTTTGAGGGTAGGAGAGGGGTCTTTCCCACTGAATAGCAGCAGCAGCGTCCAGTTGGATACTTGTACTTAAGTGGTGGGAATTTTTTTTGTGTGTGTTTGTGTGTGTCTTGTGTGGAGAGAGAGAGAGGTTTGGGTGTGTGTATGTGTGTGTGGAGTCGAGAACATACATTGGGAAGGCCAATTTGTTTCTGCTGGTATGAAAGCCATGGGCAAGGCAGACGATGATTACAGATACAGCCAGGCAGCTGGGTGTAAGAAATATTTCACTGAAGTTTGGGAAAAATTGGTGACTGCGTGTTTGAGGGTGGAGGGGGCTGGACCAGGAATGATTGTCGATGGTCCAGTTTTCACTGGGTGTCCTCCTTTCACTTCGGTTTGGGAGGGGTTTTGCTTCAGTGGATAGAGGGGCCATGCGGGTTTGTGCTGGGGAATTTTGGATTGTGCGCTTCTTCTGCCACTGTGTTCCCTGGGTTTCATCGTCGGCTGGAGTTTGCTGCCTCAGGTGGATGATCTTGAGGACTGCTTTCATGTGCATTGTCGGGTTGGCTCTTGTTGGTCGCCTTTTATGGGGGCAGTGCTGTTGATGCTGTGTTGCTTTGAATTTGCTTGGTAGCAGAGGGAGGCAATGGATTTGTCTTGCCTGATGGCTGGGTGCCTGAATGGTTTGTGGAGAGGGGGGAGGGAGGAGAGGGGGAAGGGAAGTCTGAGGATTTGTTTGGCACAGGGCGAGTATCTTGCCCTCTCTTTTTGGGACTGGTATGGAGGGATGTTGTGGTCTGGATTGGCATATTTGTTTTGCTTTGCTCCTCCCTCCCTCCCCTCCTAGTTTTTCAGTTGTGGTCGAGTAGTGGGTGGCTGTTTCATTGTTAATGATACACTGCAGCACGAGAGGTGTGCTGCAGTGTTTAGTGAGGTTGGCTGGATGGTGGGACTTTGTTCCTCTGGTTGGTTGGCAGGGCTGTTCCTCCATCTCTCCTGTTGGGTTGCTTGTTGGGGTTGTGATTTGGACAAATATCCATGTACTGATTTGGGACTGTGGTTGAGGACAAAAAAAAATGAAAAGAGGAAAGGAGAAGGAAGGATGCACAGGGTTGTGGCCATTTTGCATGGTTTTCCTTCCCATCAGTTGGCTCTGTGGTGGTTCTGGTTTTGCTTTCTGGTTCCTTAGCGAATTTTGCGGGCTTTGAGGCATGGTTGATTTCCACTCATGTGTTGTGGTACATGGACTATTTTAGACATAATAATCATACCCATCAGCTGTGCAGATTTTATAGACTGCTCAGTGTTTTTCTCTTTCTTTCCCGCATATTTTGGGCCCATTTCTATTACATTTCTGTTTTTTTGGCAATCCCTAGCAAATTATTGAGGGTTGAAATCAGAAAATGATGGACAGTTGAGTTTTAGACCTCATACTCTTAAAAAAAATGCATGCTAATATAAAACTGGTTGTTCTATCATTTTCTAAGTTTGTAGGGGCAACATTTAAATTGTCCCTATTTGTAGCTAGAGTTCCCTCTTCTTTGGACTGCAGAGTGTCTGTTGTGAGTGAGGAATAGGGGAGGTCCCAGAGGGCAGGCATGTTGAACAATTTTGGTCAAGCTTTTAGGTACAGTGTTAGGGTATTTTTCACTGGCTGGATTAGTGTTAGCCATTAGGAGGAGGGCGGGAAGCGCAGACTGATGCAGAAAGTCCAGTTTTACCTCATGATCATACCTGTCAACTGTTCCTTTTTTTCAGGTATATCTTTTAGCTCTCCCTCTTAATCCTTTTTTAAAACTGGTGACTTTTGCAGGGAAAGGGGTGAATTACACTTAATGAATAAAGGCAATAATAGGACTTATAGACTGCTTTTACTTCAGAAAATGGATATTAATTCCTATGCTCTGATTCTGCGAATGTCTCCAGTTAATGGTACTAATATTTTAAGTGTTCCTGATTTTTCTGGATTTGCCTCTGATTCTGTTCCTGTTTCTTTGCCTCACATTCAGTTAGATGCATTTATGAATGAAACTTTCATTTCTAACTTCACCAGGAGGAAAGGCATGCTGATTTAATCTCCTTTGTCATTAGCTGGGGTTGATATAAAATTAATGGTTCATACTGGTGTTTAGGGGTATTCATCTGCATGGGCAGTAGTCCCTGCTGTCTTTCGTAGGTGTTCCAGCTCACATATACATGCCACACTTTGCATGCCAGGATTTGTGGTGGCCTAATATAGTGTAAGACTGGATTGAAAATTACTTCAGGAAGTTGTCATAATTAGCACTATAATGAGCCTGAGTAGTACATGTCTCTCTCCCATGTGGCCATTGAAAGGAAATGTGGTGTATGGATGTTACATATAAGCTTGTGTATGATTTTCTGCTGGCAATTAATACACTGATAAATACACAAAAACTAAGCATATGAGGTTTTGTACGCATAAATTGAAAGGTGATTATTTAATACAGCACACAGTAATTGTAATTGTAGACTTGTTTAAGGACCTGGGTATATGGGTAGATTCAGCTAGTTCACAGGGAAGCTTTTTACTAGTGGTTCTTTAGGGTATGTATGTTGCATTTGGTGCAGTTTGGGTAATGTGTCGGCAAGTGAAGAGGGTGTTTCTTGGGGCTGATCTAAGTAGGGCTGGGGAAGTTATGAGGGGTCTGGAGGTTCTCTCAGGAGGGAGGGATGCACAGCCGTCATAGGCATAGGAAGTTACTAGATTATTGATTTAGGGCCTTCAAGTAGGTTAGTTATTGATGTTTCAGTTATGGTTATTGTGCAGTTTTATTTGGAAGATTGTGTATGCTGTGGGAGGAGTTTGGGATGAGGTGTGGTAAACAGTTTTATGATAAGATTAAGTTATTCTGTACTTGGGGTGGTCTCCATTCTAGTGGTTCTAAGGTTTCTCATAACCTAGCTATGTTCAGGTAAGTGGATTTCACAATCCAGAGTGCAGTGTATGTTGTTCATTGTTAAGACGGACAAGGGTGCATGTTGTCCTTGACCTAAGGGCACATAGGTGGAGCCATAGGGGGAATTTGTATCTCTGTTTTTTCTAAAGGGAGGTATAACAGGATTATGCGCAGCTTTAATTTTCTTTGTTTATCATTAATTTTGTTCAAATCACCTGTGTTAGTAAAAGAGTGATAATTTTATCTATAAAATGAGACCTTGTTTTAGTTCACAGGGGTATTGGGTATCGGTGTTGGGAGGTAATTTTATGGGGATCTTTGGTAGGACACTTTACTTTTCAGGGTTGTTTTGCATCTGGTAGTGTCTACATTTTATGCAATTGATGAATGAGAAAGGCTCTTTGCGGTGTATATTGGTCGGTAAGAATTTCGATTATGCGTGTGTGGAGTATTTACAGTTTTTCTTTTACAGATCACTATGAGTGCAGACGGGGACATGCAGATTTGGTATTACTTGGGAACAGAAGAAATGTGGAATTGACAGGTGAGAAAAGAAGCTGATGTGGGTTTCGGCTGATGGAGCAGTATGAAAGGAGGTCACGGGTTGCCATCAGTGCAGCTGAATATGGAGCAGTTGCTTTTGTTGTGTTTGTTTTCCCTGCAGTCACAAGGTATTGTCTTGTTTTGGTTTGATCTTGTATTGGGAGCATCAGGGTTGAATTTTTTTTTTTTTGCAGAGGTTAGCAGGGGTCTTCTTTGGAATGGGTCAGATATTGTTGCAGACATCAGGGGTAGGGCATTAGCATGTTGCATTGTGTAAGTTAGGATTGCAAGCAGATGGGGGTTTTGATTGGATGATCTAGTGTTGAGTTACTGCAGTTTCAGGTGAGACTGGGTTGGGTTGATCGCACTATATTCTGAGCGGTAATAGCGTAGCACAGACCTAGTGTGTCCAGGTGGCATCAGGCATTCTCTAATTTGTTTTTATATTGTGTTGGTGGCATCGGGCATTCACTAGTTTGTTGGTATAGTGTGTTGGTCAGCGTGGCCTAGCTTGGTCTGTTGTTGGTTGTGCTTTTGGGGTTGTACTGCTTCCGGCTATGATGGTGGTTTAAATGTTTTCTTGGTTATAATGGGTTGTTTATTACATTCACTGGACAGCAAAAAAAAATTTTTTTTTCATTGAGTGATTAATTGGGGTTACAATCTTGCATGGTGGTATGCAATTGCCTTGGCATGGCGTCATTAGCAGTGGGCTTAATAGTGGATTCAGTGTCTGGTAATGCTCTTGGTATCATTGCAAGGTTTCCATTGGTCAGGTGGTATGGTTTAAGTAGTTCGTGGACAGAAGTTATGGTAGGTGATGAGGTTATGATTTGTTACCTTAGCATAGGAGAGGAGTCAGTGGTTGTTTTCAGCTGTTAGGTACTTGGCTGTGTTGCTAGTTATGCATAGGGTCAGGAGGTAATGACTTTGATCCATATTGGTTAGGGAGGATTGGGTACACTGAATGATGTTTGACCTAGTGCCTTACTGGTGATTGCTGGAAGTTGGTCAGAGAGAGGGGGAACAGCCTGGTCAGGCTGATGGGTGGAGAAGAGGGGCAGGCTTGCCCTCTTCTGTTCCCCCTCTGGTGTTGGATGTGCAATTCAATAAGTTGGGAAGGAAAGAGAGTGGTTGCTCTGTTAGATAAGTTAATAAGCAAGCAGAGCTGCTTATTTGGATGGTGGTGTAATTCAATAAGTTGAAGGTGTGCAGGGTAACGCTGCTTTGTTAGTGCAAAAATAAGTGAGCAAGTGGTGGACGTTGCTTATCAAGGGTGAGTGGTTACGCTGCCCTTACAGTTATTTTATGTTTTCTTTCATGGATGTTATCATCACCTGTGTCATGTTTTTAGTTGTAATTTATAATTATTGGTTAACAATCATGTTTATGGAAGTTTAATAAAGGTCGTCAAATGTCATTCGGTATTGTGTGTTTATTGAAGTGGACCAGGACAAATGAGATATGGAACAGACCATTTTGTCCTGGGACATCTTTAAGTGGAGCTAGATACATAGATTAGCAGGAATTAGGAGAATAAGGGGAGGATAGGGTTAAATGGGATGGAGGGATGTTTAGGAAGAATTTAGGTAAGGGTAGGGAGGGGCTTAGAGGGTTTTTTCAAGTGTAACTGAGATAGGAGTCACATTTATGGCATGAACTTGCTACCCTTCCTCCCTCCCCCTTTTTATTAGTGGGATTGTGGTAATTTCAGTTTAGTAAGAGGGTGGAGAAGAGGGGCAGGCTTGCCCTCTTCTGTTCCCCCTCTGGTGTTGGATGTGTAATTCAATAACTTGGGAAGGAAAGTGAGCGTTGCTCTACTGGATAGGTTAATAAGCAAGCAGAGCTACTTATTTGGATGGTGGAGTAATTCAATAAATTGAAGGTGGGCAAGGTAATGCTGCCTTGTTAGTGCAAAGATAATTGAGCAAGTGGGGGACGCTGCTTATCACGTGTGGGTGGTTACGCTGTCCTTATAGTTATTTTATGTTTTCTTTCATGGATGTTATTATTACCTATGTCATGTTTTTAGTTATAATTTATAATTATTAGTTAACAATCATGTTTATGGAAGTTTAATAAAGGTCGTCAAATGTCATTCGGTGCTGTGTGTTTATTGAAGTGGACCAGGACAAGTAAGCTTGTAGGGAAAAGTATTCAGTAGTAGTGAAGGCATGGCAGCAACAGGCAGTCAATTTGTATTGTTCAAGGTGGTACAATGGTGTTCCTAATTATTGGATAGGTGTATAAATCTTTTTGTACATTATATCAGAGATTTTAGCCTTTCTCTTTGTCATTTTCAAGTTTCATTTTTAATTTTGTAGTGCAATGCATTGCCTTTCTTGCACTCAGCTTTTATTTATTTTTTGTTTTTTATTACCACTTATGACATAGGCAATCATACATTTATATCAATGAAACAAACCACACTTTCATTTTTAATTTTGTACTGCAATACATTGCTTTTCTTGCACTCAGCTTTTCTTTTTTTTTTTTTTTTGATTATCACTTATGACATAGGCAATCATACATTTATATAAAGAAAACAAACCATATTGGCATAATCGTAATTGCAAGCATTATCCATCACAAACCATATTGATATAATTTTAGTCACAAACATTATACATCATTTATAATCTCCCCATTCATTGTCAGTCAAACATTACATAGCTCATTCAAATCCTGCCTTTTTTTAAATCACATTCCTTCCCTGTATGTATTGTTCCCGCAATTCGCATTTTTTTCTTGTATAATTTGTTCCTACCCTTTTCTAATGATTCCAGTTCTAGTTGTTTTATCTCCGTTACTATATTCTCTACTTCTAGTACTGGTTTAGACTTTGATTTCCATTTTCTAGTAACTGCTTTTTTGGCAGCCACCACAATTAGACTCAGCAAGGCCTTAATATTTCTCTTTCTAAAATGTTGCGTTGAGACAAGACAAAAACGTGATGATTGTAGTTAAGCATTTATGTGTTTTGTACATTAAAGAAGTGTTTATTAGATATTTGGCTGTGGAGTGTGTCTTTTTCCTTCCCAGGGGCTATTCTGGATTTGGCCTTACTATTTCTAGGTAATTCTGATTCTGTATAATGGATAGATCAGAAGAATCGTTTCCTTAGATACACCAATATGCTTTCCCAGTATCTCTGATAAAGTCATCTATAGGGAATCTTTAAAGTCTGTCAACTCATTACACTCACAGAAAATATGTTCCCAATTACCTGTTTCATCTCTAACACAGCTCCAACATTTGTTGCCTACCTGAGGAAAAATTCTCTGAAGTCTACTTGGGGTAAAAAAATGCCTAGGTAAACATTTCCAAGCAAAAATCCTAAATCTTCCAGATTTTGTTGCATATTTAGGAGACATACATATATCCCCTCATTGTTTCTTTGTGAATTGCATATCCAATCTTTCTTCCCAATCCTTTCTAACCTCCACTGACGGATTCTTATATCTATCATGCAATATTTATGTGCTCCACTAAGTATTCATTTTTTAACAGCATCTTCTGTTCTGCATTCTACTAAAAACTCTACCAGTGCTGCTCTTTCATTTAGGACCCCCCTTTCTTTCTCTTTGCCTATAGTCTGATATCCAATCCTTGATAAGGAAGGCAATCTCTAACCTGCAGTCCAAATAAATTCTTGTCATCTTCCCATTCTATTAAATTGTTCTGTCTAGTTATTTGCTCCCACTACCTTGGTTCCTTTGCCAGTTTTCACCAATAACTTCCAGTCCCCTCTTGCCTATTGTCTGTATCCCTTTTCCTTGTCCATTCTTCATTTACTCCATTGTTCTGTTTTTCCTTCCTGATAGCCTTGTCTTTTTCTTTGCTCTATGGTACTTTTCACCCATCTTTTATGTGATGGTCATCACTGTTCCACTTATGAGCCTATAAATAATAACACAAAGTACATAGCACACAGCTGTTTAACAATGCACAAACCTGTTGTTCCTCTGCCCTGTTACTTCACTTCTTCCATTCAACTAAGCTGTCCTCATTCTGTCCTCTTATTACTCTTCTTCACTTTGCATTAGAATAAAAAAGACATCACTACCCACCTCATCTTCAGTCTACTAGGAGAGAAAAATTATATTATACATGGAATAGTATACAAAAAGAACACATTTTCAGCAATTGTAATGCCATTCACATTTACTCTGTTTATAACTTTCATTTTTTAATTATTTCCACAACTTGCTTATCTTTTATATCATCACTGGTGTCAGAATATATTTGTTCTTGTTCATCTCATCTTTTCTTCCCTTCTCTTTCTGTCTAGCCAATAAAGTGCATGCTAGACGTTAATTCTCTGCTGTGTTACTGAAAACATTTTTTATGAAATTTTATGCTAATATTGAATTGCATGCTATTGAGTTCCTCTTTGTATAAGTGTTAGGCCTTCTTTCAGCTATTTTCCTTTCTCTTTTCTGTTGTGCTGTTATCTTCCCCTCTCTTCTCCATTTACCATGTTATTTTTTAACTACTCCCCCTCTTCTCTGTTTACTTTCTCACTGACCCTTTTATTTTCTTTTGGGTTTGTTGTTCTTTCTTGGTAAGATTAAGTCTTCTTCACTTCCCTCATTTACCATTTCATAGTGCCATCTCCATTTTTTTCAATTTACTCCTACGTTTCCATCCCTTCTATATCTCTGTCTCTGCTGTTTTGTCATTTCTCTTCTTTCTCAGTTTTCTTTTACAGTTCCTGTTTATTTAATCATAATATATACCCACTCCTTTTGCATCTTCCAGACCTAAGTGTGTCATGTCTTTTTTTTGGCAAATTCTGCTTCTGTTTCTGTTTTACCCTTCTTCCCTTTCAATGATAACTCCTTGCCTGTTTTTCTCGTGTGTTGACATTTATATATATATATATATATATATATATATATATATATATATATATATATATTTGCTTTTTACCATATAGAGAACCCAAAAGCAGTAAATAAATCAGCAGTGAAAAAAGTGAAACCATATAATACTAATAGATAAATTCTTAGACAGAAGACCATAAGTACTACCCCAAGAAGCCAGTCCACCCACCTGCCACAGCTATATCAAAATGAAATGACTCTTAAATCATCCATCACCAACTGGGTGGTAAGAAAACTAAAGGTATGCCTTGCTTCCAAAATGATAGAATAATTGTTTTTGTAGCAAAGGAGACTGGAAACAGAAGCCTACTGTAATATAGGGGTAACATTTGAATGATCTGACCAAGTAAGCCTAAAACTGGATCTAGGGGTAAATATAATGTAATAATTAAATTGTACCTTTATACTGACTTTGCCCCAAAAAAATTTTTTTTTACTTTGGGGATGGCAACAAAGCATGGTAACAGCTGCCCCACATGTCACAGTCATATAACTTTTAAGGATATGTCTAACCCACCATTTACAGAAATATACATAAACTATATGAAATAAGTTATACTGAAATATCATATTAGAAAGTGAAACAGGTTAATAGGTTCATAGGTAAGCACTAGACTAGCTGCCCTTTTGGGCCATTTTAAGCATAGCCATTTTGCCCTTTTTGTGCTCGAATTAGCCTATACCATTTGGTTAGATAATTTGAAGGGAACTATGTTTGGGATAAAGCGTTTAGGAGATGCCTCTGTCCAAAAGTAGTAAAGGGAGCAGTCCCAGGGAAAATTTTCTGTTTCCCATCCGTAGGTCCAACTTGTAATTGAATAGGGATGAACTTTGTTTTATGTGGACACAGAGTCTATTCCAGAGCAGTGCTATCCTCTCTGAGATATACCAGTCCCATCAAACCATTCTTTTAATGCTGTTGAAGAGGTTTAGGTCCCTAGACTGAGTACTTCTGATGCCATTTGACTTGTTAATGTGCAGGAAATCCATCAGTACTGGGTCAGAGCATGCCTTGTATGCCAGAAACAGGCCAGCTTTTAGCAGTCTATAGGATACTGAGTATAGTGAAATGGCTTTGAGCTAATCTATGCATGACATATTGTTTTGGCCTTGTATCCTTCTAGTAAGGCATCTCTCTCTCTCAGCATTCCAGTCGTTGCATGTGTCTGGACAAACACATATCAAAGGGGGCATTATATTCAAGGATTGACCTAATGAGTGTTGAGTAAAGGGGGCTATTGACATCCCTAGAACTTAGCACAATCTCTTTGTTTATAAGCTCTGCAATATAGAAGTCTTTCTTACATCAATGGACACAAATTGGTCAAACGTTGGGTCAATGTCCACAATTTCCCATATTCCTCTTAGGGGCATATTGTCAATGTGGTAGTTCCTTGGGGTAGATTACTTCTTAAAGTATGCAATAATGCAGTTTTGGCATTTTTGTTCAGTCCATGATTTTTTGGCACCAGTTGTTTCTTTGCAACAAACTTTCCTGCAGGATGGCTAAGTCATTTGGGAAGTCAATGACTGCTTCTAGCTTGCAGTCATCTGCAAGTTTAGTCAGTCAGAGCCCTTTGGTATTTGCTTTTACTTCATAAATGTGGATGCCAAACAGGAGTGGTCCCAGCACAGAACATGGGGAACTGCACTGGTGACTGGTCTCTTTGTGGAGTAAATTTCTCCTGTTTTGACTTTCTGCATCCTATCTGTGAGCCATTTGATAATCCAGTGGTTGACACATGTTTTTTCTCAATTTGTTTAGCTTTTCTACTATGCCTTACTATGCCTGACTAGGGAATTTTATCAAATGGTTTGGACAGATTTAGGTATGTGGTCTGTACTGTTTTGCCTTCATCCATTGTTTTGGTTACCTTTTCAAAAAAAATCACCAGGTTGTGTAAGCATGACCTGCCCTTGATGATGGCAAACTGAGACAGATCCATTATTTGGTAGTTTTATATGTTCTGATTGATTAGTTCCATGATAAGTCTTTCCATGGTTTGCCTATGAGGCTGGTCAGACATGTAAATAATAAACTTTAAATAATAAACTTCTTATATGATTTCCATAGTTGTAATAAATCAGAACACAATAGGAATATCTAAACAGGACTTACGTTTTGAAACAATGAGGGCCAGATATACGAAAGCTTGCACGGAGTTGTAGAGTAGAGTAAGACGTCAAACAGGCAATATGTCTGATGTGCGATCCAGGAACAGCCGGCAGGGCATGCACGAGAGCTGCTAAAGCTACTCTTGCACGGACAGCGTCATGGTATGCAAATTACCTCATTTGCTGCTGAAAGCTATGCAAATGAGGTAAATTTGCAATCCAGGAAACACTAACCTGTCCATGGAAGATTAGTGTTATCTGCAGAAATGTACTCCGTTGATAACGGAGTACCGTTCTGCAAATAGCTAAATGGAGCTATGACAGCTCCAAATAAAGGATGCATACAGTTGAGGAAGCATGCCAATGGCCAAATATAAGGCCATTGGCATTTATAAATGTTTAAAATTATTAAAATTAACTTTTTTCCCCCCGATCTCCGATGTTTAAGTGTAGCGCAGCACCGCGCAAACGTGTAGCGCTTTAAAAACAAGAAAATAATTTAAAAATAGCCAAAAATAGCCATTTTCACTAAAAAGCTTATCCTGCCATGCAGGTGAATGGCAGGCTGAAGACAACATGGCCACTGAGTACTGGTTGCTAAGGGGGGGAAGCTCAGTGTGAGAGATGTAACCATGCATTAGTAGGCAATCCCATGCAAATGAGGATAAGGATAGTGAATCCCAAATTTTCCCTAGCATGTGAGCCATATCCCAAGAGTGTAAATGTAGGAGTAGGTGAGTAGTAGAGTAGAATATAGGTAACATCATGAGGGGGTGTGTCAGAAAGGCTGTAAGCTAATTGGAGCACAGTGTCTTGTGTTTGCCCTGAGTTATTCAGGATTGCAAGAGGCGTGTCTACAGTTGTCCTTTTTGAAAACCAGAAACCAAAGGTGCACACTGTGAAAATATCTGAAATTTCTTGCAAACGTGCACACAGCGTGTGCGTGTGTTTGCATGGCACTGCCCCGGGCAGAAACAGAAAGGGAAAAGGAAGGAAAAGAAGTAGTAGGAAGTTAACTAAGGAGAACTAGCAGAGCTGCCAGGTGAAATATATCAGAATCAGCCAATTACACAGGCAGCAGACTAGCCCAGCCCAACCCAGCACTTTAAACTCTGCAAACAGCATTCTTCCCTGTTTTTTCCCAAGAACTCTGCAACACTGCAGTATACAAAGAGGGAAAGCTTAAAAACTTTAAAGTCAGACAAAATGTTAGGGGCTGCTCTTGCTATCATAAACCAACATGTGCAAGGTGCTGAGGGTGGTGATGTTGTGAATGCTGCTGAGCAACCCACAGTGAGGAGACAGAGAAGAGTGTACAGACCCAGGGTAACCTACCAGGGGCTACATGAGCTGGAGATAGTGGAGCACTATAGGGTGGACAGAGACCTCCTGCAGCAAATTGTTGAGCTGTACCAGCCACACCTCACACACAGAACCAACAGAGGGGAACCCATCCCAGTGGATACCAAGGTATGTGTTGGCCTAAGATTACTAGCTACCGGTACCTTCCAGAGACCAACTGGTGACATGATGAGGATTTCCCAGGCATCAGCATCAAGGGTACTGCACCAGTTCCTGGATGCCATGTCAGCACATGTCGGTGAGCACGTATATTTCCCCAATTCCCATGAGGCATTGGCCAGCAATATGCATCTTTTCCACCAAATAGCAAAATACCCTGAGGTAGTGGGTCCAATAGACTGCACGCACATACACATCAAAGCACCACCCGATGAGCGGGGTAGGGTCTACATCAACCACAAGGGCTTCCCCTCCATCAACTGCCAGGTCATGTGCGATGCCCAGAGCATAATAATGAATGTGTGTGCTGGCTGCCCTGGAAGCTATCACGATTCCCACATCTGGCATCTGATGCAGCTGTACCAGAGATTTGCCAATGGGGACATCCCTGATGGTCACCTATTGGGGGATGCCGGATACGCACTGGAGCCATGGCTGATGACACCCATCAGAAATGCACACAGACCCGAACAAGATCTCCATAATGAGGCACACGCACAAACAAGAAACATAATTGAGCATGTGTTTAGGATGCTCAAGTCACAGTTCCAGTGCTTGAACACATCTGGTGGAGCCTTGCAGTACTCACCAACTACATATACCCAAATTGTCATGGTATGTGCCATGCTACATAATATGATCCTGTGGAAAAAGCTGCAGCAGGAGCAACGTGAGGCAGGGCCAAACAGCCCCCCACCATTGCCAAGGCCTGCACAGGCACAGCATGACTTAGAGGAGGAACAACCTGAGCCTGCCCCAGTAGGCAGAAGGAGGCATGCCCAGTATGCCCTGGCCTTGGCAAAGAGGCAACGCATAGCACATACACTGACTCAGTAGGAACCCTGGAAATGACACCTCTCTCTGACTCGCACATACATTAAAAGGGATGCCGAACTTGACACTACCTGTTTTCAAACATGTATAGGGAGTGTAATATATGCATCCAACATAGGCAGCCCTGCAGCACCACCTGAGGCATGACTGCCCTATTTTAAGCAATACAAATCACTGCTAAGCACATTTTACCAGTATTGAGCATATTTAAATATAATTGTGCATAGCTGTGCACCGCGCTAACCAGCCCAATGTCGGGCGACATCAGGCAATGTTGGGCAATGTTGGGTAAAGTCGGGCAAAGTCGAGCAAAGTCGGGTAAACATGCTCACACCTGCTTTACTGTTCCTTAACCAGTCAGGTCTGCCCAGCAGGAAAATAAAAAGCAGTGACAGGGCACGAACTCAGGATACTGTGCACTATAGTCACAATACTGAACCAATAAGCCATGACAGCATTTCACTGGCACAGGCACAACTTAAGTCACTCACACATACCAGTTGGGGGGGGTCACGTTCCGAACAGTCACAGCCAGCAGGACAATTGTAGAAAAATGCAAACACAAACAAATGCTGTATCATGCCCTCTGAAGAGGCATATGAGTAACCTCCCCCCAGGCCTATGCAGACAGATAACAGCAGGCCAGGCAGTTTGATGTGGGTTGGGTAGGCTATGAAGTCACAAACTAATATGCGTGTAATTGGAAGCTAAGGTCTGTAGTACAGTGGTATGCCTCAAGCCAGTACGATAGGCAACAGTACAGACTGAAATG
Organism: Protopterus annectens; assembly: GCF_019279795.1. Taxonomy (NCBI): domain Eukaryota; kingdom Metazoa; phylum Chordata; order Ceratodontiformes; family Protopteridae; genus Protopterus; species Protopterus annectens. Next base: position 1,535,908,909 of record NC_056728.1, on the reverse strand, counting down.
GAGTACCTGACATAGCAGTCCAGGCCTAGCAAATGAGTATAAGTGCCAGGAGTACCTCTCATCCTATGTACACCCACAGTAACAATCAGGTGTGCCCCCCCGGGTAGAAATGTACAAATAATAGCTGTCCCCCCTGTATGTAGAAATGTTGATAAGTCTATGCAAATTGACTCATGGAAGCCCTGCAGGCACAGCATGCTTCCTGTCGATGTACAACACAAAGGTGAGCCCTGAAGTAAAAACCAACTTGATTTTTCACACACATATAGTATATATGCCCATAGTGGGCATGCTCACACACTTAAACAAATTTAGCAAATTTCAGTCAGCAACATACTGAAAGGTTATACTGGGCATGCTCACACACCTAGGCTATTTCTGAGTACAGTAGTGGGCCATACATATCTGGCAGTTGCAGTTCTTACTCCAGACACATGCCACTATTCACCAATCCTGCCTTGCGCACACAGTGATATGAAACAGACCCATATAATATATTGGACCCCTGTCATAATCAAACTATGTACTACAAGTACTTAAGTTGTTCAAAGAAAGTGAAAATCCAAAGAAGATCAATAAATCTCCGATCAGTATCATCAAGAAACAATGAGCACTCCTAACATTATCCAAGTCATGTTCTGGCAAAAATATTGCCAAAGAGTCCATAGAGAACCATAAAGCTTTCTTTCGCTATGTCATAAATATCAATGTAAACTCATATATGTTCTGAGTCAGTGCAAAGTGTAAATGAATACATGTACATGACTGACATTGCCAACATCTTGTCAGACAGGTTCATACATATTTACCCTTCTCACTGACAAAAGGGCTCATTACCATACCTGGAGATTGTAAAAACCCTGAAATCACATATACAATGGTTAAACAGCTCTATCCAAACCTAAAAACATGGCGTCTATGGGATGACATGGTTTCCCTGGCTGTGCCATATGTGAACTCCAAAACAAACAGACCCTGCACCTGAACAGTCTGTTGAGACTCACCCTCTGTACAGGATATGAAACTGTTGAATGGGTTACAGCAACGTTTGGCACACTCCACAAGTGTTGGCGCACAACAGACCATAGGAACTACAGTCTTATAAGCCTAATACGCCTGATCTGCAAGGCCATGGAGTCTATCATTATGGAACTCATAAACAGAGCTATTGGGAACCTACAAACACCCAACCCTATGCATTTTGGTTTGGTCAGGGGCAGATCATGGTTCCTAAGCCTGCTAGACAGTTTTCAAAGCAGTTACCCAGGACATACATCAATGAAATGAGCTACACACGGCCTACATAGACCTTGAAAAGACCTTTTCCAACATCCCACACACATGTCATATTCACAAAATCAACAACCTGTGCGTAAACGCATATGTCATCTGATGGATTGTCAGCTGGGGCACAGATAGATCCCACAGGATAAGAATTGTGGTCTACCTGTTGGACTGTAAGCTGGTAACAACTGCTGTCCCCCATGGCTGAGTCCTGGGACCCCTCCTGTCTGATGTATACTTTTCAGAAATACAGTCAAACACACAAGGGCTATGGTTAGCAAAGTTTGTGGATGACTGCTAAAAGGTTGTCATAATCAATGTTTGGGACAACAGAGACATCCTTAAAAAGGGTCTCAGTCAGACAGATGTGATGTCAAAATTATGGCCTTGAGCTACAGTCATACAAATACCACATAGGTGCCAACACCCTAAATATGGAGGTAATAATAAGGGATCTATGGACACATTGGGGATAGTCATCTCTACTTCCAGAAACACATTCACAAAGTGGTTAGAAAATCATGCTATGTGTTCCCACAAATTGCCAAGGTCTTTGCATGTAGGTCAAAGGAGGTTCCCTCTACTCATCAGTCATCAGACCCATCAGAGAGTATCACGGTACACTTGCGATGAATCTGACTAGGCACCTTCAGCAGCTGGAAAGACCACTGAAGTACCTCAACAAGAGGATTACTGGCCTCAAACAGTTGCTCCATGCAACAAGACTGAAGTTAACTCAATCTGTACTCTGTTGCATACTGTCTACTCAGGCAATCTCTGCCCAACAGACAGGTCCATGTCCAATGCAGAACTGATGTACATGCTCTATCTGAAGTAAACCCAAGCTCACTGTGCCACATGCTCTAGGGATATCATCATCACAACAATAAATAGAACATGTTTGAGGGATACATTACTAACTCACAGACTTCCCTTGCTTTGGAACAGGCTCCCAACCTACATTAAACTGAGTCCCTCACTGACACTCTTCCAGAGGAGCCTTGATGAGTGTTTGTGAAACTGAACTGTCACACCATGGATCACTTCATCAGCTCTACTACACAGAGGCCTAGGGAACTAACCCCATGTGTGGTGATAGCTGCACACTCTGGCCATACTAATAGATGCCTTCAGGCAGATAGCCTATTACTCACCTATGTACCTATATATATGTAGGGGGAACACAGTATAATAAGCCAAAGATGGATGAGCAGAGATGTGTGTAAGAGGGTGACCATGACAGGGAGCCATCCAGGACTGTCCCACCCAGCACACATCCCAATGGCACAAAAGACATGAGGTGCACATCTCACCCACTGTACATAACAGCCACCAGTATCTGTAAGCATTACAGTGTATGTGGTCCATGTACCTACTGAACAACATGACTGTACAATGAAGTACACATCTACTATCTGTAGACATGTACCTGTCACAAAGGTTCATAGGTATGTAGTAGACTATCTTCACGAAGGCATATATTAGCTTAGACAAGTTCTGCAGCTTTCACCACCCCATTGGGTAGTCTCCTATGCCCTAGTTCTAATAGTTAGTACCCTAACCCCCTTTCTAGTGGGGCTGCTGATGTGATGCCTGGCGTGAATTGTCTGTTTCCCATCCACTGATCAAGGTTCCAATTGAAGAGTGTCAGCAAGGGGCTCTGTCTGATGTACATTGGGACTCTGTTCCACAGTAAGGCAAGTGTCTGGGATGGTACTCTATCCCACCAGCATGTTGCATTCATTGTTGTAATGAGGTTCATATCTCTGGAGTGTGGAGTGCGACTCAGTTTTGTTATCCGTAGATGGAGCATGTTCAACAGTTATGTGCTGGACATGGCTCTGTATGTTAGGCAGAGTGTGCCGCTAAGTAGGCGGTACGCAACGGAGAACAGATTTAGTTTTACCAGTTGTGTTGCATAACACAACTGTCTGAGGCCAGTAATCCTCTTGGTGAGGTACCTCTGTGGTCTCTACAGCTGCTGGATATGCTTAGTCGAGTACATCCAAAATGGTGCATTGTACTCAATGATGGGTCTGATGACTTAAGAGTAGAGGGCCACCACTACCTCTTTTGATCCTGATGCAAACCCTTTGTTAAGTAGGTGGGCCACATAGGATTTCCTAATCACTTTGGCAGCATGGTTGTCAAAGGAAAGATGACTATCTACTTGTGTCCCCAGATCCCTTATTACCTTGTCAGGTTTTAGGAGGTAACACCTATGTGGTAGTTTGTGGGTACTTTGTTTTCACCAAAGGGGATTACTATGCATTCTTTCACATTGAGCTTGAGGCCATGATTCTGACACCACATATCTGTCTCATAGAGTCTCTTCTGGAGAATATTTGTGTCATCCGGGGAATCTATTATGACAAACACTTTACAGTTCCCAGCAAACTTAGTCAACCACAACCCTCCTGTGTTGGCATGTACTTTTGAGAAGTCTATACCAAACAGGAGGGACCCCAGGACTGAACCCTAGGGGACACCACTTGTTACTGGTGTAGTCTGACATGTAGCCAGCAACTCTTAATTTGTGGGATCTATCTGTGAGCCAGTTTGCAATCCATCTTGTGATGTATGGATTCATGCCCAGGTTGGTGAGTTCATCTATGATACCTGACTGGGGAATGGTGTCAAAGGCCTTAGCGAGGTATAGGTAGGCTGTGTGGAGCTCATTTCAATCATCTGTAGCCTGGGTAACTGTCTCAAAGAAATCCACCCAGTTCAGGAGGTGTGATCTGCATTTGACAAAGCCAAACTGGGTGTGCTCAACTGTGTGAAGGTTCCCAATGTCTTTATTGTTGACTTCCATTATGATTGGCTCCATTGACTTGCAGATCAGACTCATCAGGCTCATAGAGCGTGAATGCCAAGGGTCTTTTTTGGCCCCACCCCTGTGGAGTGGGAAAAACATTGCTGTGCAACATTCTATGGGTACATATTCTGTGGAGAGGATGTAGAGAGAGGTGTAGGTATCCTTGATGAATATGGATACATCCCCACCCTATGTGCTATGATCCGGGTTCTGATGCTGGAAGGTATGGAATGAATAGTATCCTGGTAGTGCTGGTGTGCTGTCTGGAGCCTTGAACTAGGTTTCTGTTACTGCACAGATATCAACATTCTCAATACTGAGAAGTGCCACGAGTGTGTGTATCTGGAGGCTGGGACTTCTGGCAATGAGTAACATTTAGCTCACTTTGTGGTTATTTGTGTTGGTTATGGGGTTTGGTTTGTCCTGAGTGACCGGTGTTCCACACCTGAAGCCAAAGCCTCATTGGTCCCATCTGACCATAAGCTAATTACCCTACATATCCACATTCTGGCCCCAACGCCCCTTAAAGGAAACCATGTTAAAATATTTCTCCAAAGCCAACTTCATGCTTCTTAAGACAGAAGTGGTGAACTTCAGGACACCCATGCAGATGGACAATACAGTTCCAACTACTGAATCCTTCACAGTTGCACTTTATAAGCACTTACCTGAGTGCATGCATCGTGCTATCGCAAACAGAACCAAGACGCTATCCTCCAAGAAAAGGAAGCCAATCTGGTGGTCCCCTGACATAAACAATCTGCACAACAAAAGGAAGAAACTGTTGCAAAAGAGGGTAATATCCCATGAGTGGAGGAGCTCCCTGGTCAGCCTCAGTAAGAAGCTGCGATCCCTGATAAAATCCTCCAAAGCTAGTTACAAAAACAAAATTGCCACTGATTCTAAAGACAACCACAAAGCATTCTATAGCTATGTCAAGAATCTCAATAGCAACACTCAGATCTGCTCTGAGTTACAGCACAATGGCACTAAATATACAGACCCAACTGATATTGCCAACATCCTGGTAGATAGGATCAGTGCTAACTTTACCTCCCTTTCACCCATGAAAGAGCCCATCTCTATACCGGAAGAATGCAAAGTTGCTGTCATCACAGCTGCACAGGTAAAAACCACTCTCCAAAGCCAGGAACACAGCATCCATGGGACCAGATAACATCCCAGGCTGTGTTCTACATGAACTACAGAATGAACTGGCACCACACCTATGTACCATGTTCAGTCATAGCCTCACCTCAGGCTTTGTGCCTGCTGAATGGCGCACAGCGATGGTTATCCCAGTACACAAGGGGGGAGCCACTATGGACCCCGGGAACTAGCGACCCATTAGCCTGATGATCCTGGTCTGCAAGGCCATGGAACTTATCATCATGGAACTTATAAACAAAGACACTGGTAATCTCCAAACTCTGGACCACAACCATTTTGGGTTTGTAAAAGGCAGATCATGTCTCCTAAACCTGATAGACTTCTTTGAAGCAGTCACCAAAGCCGTAGACAAGGGTAAGGTGGTTCACACAGCCTATCTAGATCTTGCCAAGGCCTTTGACACCATCCCCTACTCTGGAATTATAGATAAACTCACTAAACTTGGTATAAATCCCTATGTCACAAGATGGGTTGCCAACTGGCTCACTGACAGAACCCACACTGTGAAAGTAGCAGACTCCAAGTCCGACTTCAGACCAGTGACAAGTAGAGTACCACAGGGTTCAGTCCTGTGTCATGTCCTGTTTGGTATGTACTTCCCTGAAGTTCAGGCTAACACAGAAGGTCTTTGGCTAATGAAGTTCCCAGATGACTGCAAACTGGGAGCCATAATCAAAACTGCTAACGATGTGGACATCCTACAAAAGGGCCTCACTGAGACAGATGCCTGGTGTCAAAGCCATGGCCTCAAGCTCAATGCCAAAAAGTGCATTGTCATCCCCTTTGATAAAAACTCTGTACCCATGAACTACAACATAGGCGGTAGTATACTTAACACTGAAAGTGTGATAAGAGACCTTGGGACACAGGTGGACAGTAGACTCTCCTTTGATAATCACATTGCCAAATTGTTTAGAAATTCCATCTATGTAGCCCACCTAATCACGAAAGGGTTCACCTCTAGATCAAGAGAGGTCATTGTGCCCCTCTACTCATCACTCATTTGGCCCATAATAGAGTACAATGCCCCATTTGGTATGTACCTTAATCGGCACATGCAACAGCTGGTAAGACCACAGAAGTACCTCACCAAGAGGATCATGGGCCTCAAAGAGATGCCCTATGCAGCTCAACTAAAGAAACTCCAGCCCTACTCAGTTGCTTACTGCCTGCTCAGAGGTGATCTATGCCTGACGTATAAGGCCATGTCCAACCTGGAATTAATGGACATGCTCCACCTCAAGAAAACCAAATCTCTTAGAGCCACATGCTCCAGTGAGTTAAACCTCAGCACAACAATAAACAAGACGTACTGGAGGGATAGATTCCTGTCCCAGAGACTTCCCTCGCTCTGGAATAGAATCCCAGTTGATGTTAGGCAGAGCCCCTCGCTGACTCTCTTCAAGAGGAATCTTGACAAGTGGATGGGAAATTGTAAATTTACCCCTGGGATCACTTCAGTGGCCCTGCTAGACAGAGGCCCAGGAAACTAATTTAAAAGGGAGGCAAAAGCCAACACATTATGGCTAGGCTTATAAATGCCCTTGGGCAGATAGCCTAGTACCTACCTATGAACCTATGAACCTTTGAGCCTTGCCTAAAAAAGGTAATATGGGGACAGCAAGAGCCTTGGCCAGTATTCAGAAGCATAGGGGCGACAGGTGCAAACCATCTGTAGTGAAGCAACAAGGCTTGTCTATCATGTCATCACAGGCAGACAGAGACTGGATCCCCTTTGAATGACACCAGAAGCTCAGCCAATTGTTGAAGTTTATCATCTTTCTGTTATATTGCAGTATCATGTAGGTGAAGGTAAGATGCTGCTCAAGGTCAGGGTCATACCAGCCTGGGCTACATGATCATAGAGCTAATATATATCTCTTATCATGTTGTCCTGGGAGGTATGTCTCAGATCATTCACACTGACATGTACAAAGAACATGTCATATATGTACCTGTTCTGGAGTGATGTAAGTGCTTGTGTTATGTGGTGGATCATAGCACCTGACAGACAACTGACAGTAACCTTCCCCTTGTCCAGCCAAGTGAGTGGAACACCTGTGTGCCTGACTATGAAGTCACCTATTACTAGTGTGTTGGGTATGTTATTTTGCCTTAGGGCCTGTTGTGAGGCACACTGCTTTGGTGTATTATGTGTTTTCTGGCGTGTGCTTGGAGGTGCATGTTGCTTGCTTGTCTACTTAGGAGGACACTCTCTCTTTTTCAGATTAATATTTGTATTCTCCGAGTATGGTAATGTGTATTTATGTGTGTGTTTTGCTGGTGCTTATATTGTAGGTCTATGTGAGACAGTTGGTGTTGTGGTTGTATGACCCTACTCCTCCTGACTGTATTGTCCAGTACTGGGTTGACAGATCTTAGCAACCGGTTTTACCCTGTGTGCACCAGCATGTGGTGCATCAACCCATATATGATATGGTCATGGCCTATGCATACAATACACTCACAATACACCTAGTATGATAAGCCTGCTGAGGTTAGCAAATGTGAAAAAAAACTTTGGGCAAACTGTCAGCAAGTAATGTTTGTATTACAATGAACAACGAACTGCAGGAACCAAATTGCTACACCACAAAACGAAACAACGAAGCCAGTAAAAAATTTTTTATTCTCTAGCGCCTCGGCCACAGTAAGCCTTTTAGGAGTAACACATCACATATTCAGGCAGTTTATATAACACCAGCTACAACCATTAATCATCAATCAAACAATTAAGCAATCAAACAATTAAAAATTAAGTGCAATACATTTCAAAAACATTTCAAACAACACTTCAACAACAGTCTGTAGTCAGACCTTTAGGAATCAAAGTGTCGTATTTAAAAAAAAAATAGTTTCTTTCTTTAGAAGCACATTCTTAATCTTATTTACATTAGATTCGCTTATAAAAACTTGTTCCAAGATAGTTTCTTTTAAGCTATCACACTTACCACCATGATATTCATGAAAATGTTGAGCTACAGGGCTCTCTAATTTATTTACCCTGATATCCCTCAAGTGTTCCATTAATCTTATCTTAAACATTCTCTTAGTTTGACCAATATAAAATGTATCACATCCACATTTCATAGCATAAATAACTCTCTCAGTTCTACAATTATATAGCCCATTTGGTCTAAAACCAATATTATTTATATATGAAAAAAATTAATTATGTATGGGCAACCACTACATTTCCCACACAATGACATTCCTCTAGCAGCAATATGATAATACAATTTATCCTCAGGTTTATAAAATCTGTTGTGTACCACCATATCCTTTATGTTTCTACCCCTCTTATAAGAAAAATTTAATTTCTTGTCAGTTAAGTTATTAAGCTCAACAAATTTTTTTAAAACTTCCCAAAAATGTACTATATATTTTTTAATACTATCACTACAAATATTATAAGTGGAAACCATAAATAAATTCCCTACATTTTTATGATTAATAACATAATTATTGCATCTATTTTTGTAATGATCTTGTATTATATCTAATATCAAATATCTTTTGAATATCTGATTCAATTAATTTAACGGCAAAACTGATAACACCAAGAAGAGTAGTTCCAGAACCGCAAAGTGAAGACAATAGTTCGTAAAAAAGGTAAGTCCTTTATTAGTTGCCAAGTGGTAAAAATCCAAAGACAGTTGGTACAAAGCAGCAAAATCAGACCAAATGGTAAAATCCAAAGTCAGTAGGTACAGAACAGCAAAATCAGACAAGCGCTTTCGCTTGGAGAATGCCAAGCTTTTCAAGTCAAAAACAGTTGCCTGCAGTGAGGCAACTGTTTAAATGAGGATGTTAATTAGTCACATGTTTGATTAGAGCTGAATTGCATTAAGAAACAATTGAGACTGTTTTGAGCAAAAAACAGCCAAGTAATAAAATGAAACATTAAAATGTGCATAGGTTAAATTGACATTGCATTGTTTATACATGACTGGTAAACCAAGTGAGTGTTATGATGAAATTAAAAACTTTGCTTGTCCAAAGGTTTGGATAGAAATGCAAATACAAATACAAGTGGAAGTTTAAAAAGCTGTGTGTGATCCCAAGTGAGTTTGAAGTCAGCAGTGCTGTGTAATATGAGAATCAATGTAGTACTGTTGTGTTAGCAAAATCGATGTTATGATGCATATAAATTTGCACTACTTGGTGACTTGGGGCAAGTGTGTTCAATGGGCAAAGAAACAGTGTTGAAAAATAGTGAAAATAGGATGAGACATGCTATAATCTAGCCCTTCTGAGCTTCAGAACCGAGCCTATACTAAGTGTGCCATTTAACCCGGGGCCCCTGCATCTAGCTTGAGTTGCCAGACAAGCTCCCTGTATTCAAGGTCGATTCCCAGTCCCTCCTCTAATGTTAGGGTTCACTTGTTCAAGGATCATGAAAGACAACTTGTAGTTGGGACATGTAAGTGAGTGTTTGAAAAGCGTTGCTTTCCTTTTTCTTTTCAATGTAAGTGTGTTCGTATAGCCTTTTCCTGAATTCCCTCTCTGTTTGCCCACATAAAAGGCACCACAGGTGGTGCAGAGCCCGATATAAACAACCTTTTGTTCCACATGAAAAGTGACAGGGGATCTGATACAGGTGTGTCTGGATGCAAGGTGGATGTGGGATTTGTTTGCAATGAGAGGACATTGCTTGCAGGCACCACATTTGAAGGTGCCCTTGTTGTTGTGAGAGTTGTGAGTAGTTGCAATGGGTTTCTCTCGAAGATGTCTTTGAGGTTTGCCCCCTCTTCCTCAAAATTAGGTTTGTCCGAATGATACTCCTGAAGTCATTGCCAGCCAGTACAAACCAGTATTTGGATACAATAGTTTCAATTTGTTCAGAGTTGTCGGAAAAAGTGTAAATGAAATTGCCGTCCATTTCTTTGCTCTGTTGTAACATGAGGTTGGGGATCTGCACTTGCGATGTCGTCAAGCAGTGGGGGTATAAAGAATCCCTTTTGGCAAAGATTTCATCTTTTAGTGAGTTGAGCAAGTTCTCAGGATAGCCTCTTTGGGTGAACATGTCATGTAGATTGTGAGTCTCTTCTAGAAAATCGGAGAGTTTACTGCACATTCTGGATGCTCTTATAAGTTGGCCCTTGACTATGCCTTCTTTTGATGAAAAGGGTGTTGACTCTCGTAGTGTAATAGACAGTTGAAAAAGTGGGTTTCCTGTAAACCTTGGAGTGTAGTTCCAAGGATTGGGCATCCTATAAATGGTAAGCGTCAAGATAGTGCAGATGTTCATGACTGATGTTGTGTGTGAAAGTCAGAAACTCTGTGGTACTGTTGATGTATTCCAAAAACTCGACAGTTGGAGTTCAGTACCTTTCCAAATGAGGCAGATGTCGTCAAGGTATCTGCAATAGAAGGTGACAAACTCTGCCCAAGTGGTGCCAAAATGTAGTCCTGTTCCCATCTGTGCAAAACCATTGGCATTGGCATAGGAGGAGCCCCATTGCTACTCCTTTTTCCTGTTTGAAAAGTAGTTGTTGTTTAAGACTGTGCTCATCATGTCAATAATTAGATTGATGAAGTTGTTACCCAAATTCGTTTCTTTGGTGAAAAAGTCACTAAACCAGTCTAGTCCTGTAGAGTGGGGAATACTGGAAAAAAGGTCTTTGATGTCAATGGTGACCAGAAAGGAGGAGGGGGGGCAGTTGGACACAGGGAAAAGTTTCAGAAATTCCCATGAATCTTTGCACACGTATGTGAGGGCATGGGTATGTTGTTTTGTGATGTGGTCAATGAACTTGGCAATAGGCAATATGTGGGCAAAACAGAGAGGGAATTCAGGAAAAGGCTATACGAACACACTTACGACATTGATCACGAAAAAAGGAAAGCAACGCTTTTTCAAACACTCACTTACATGTCCCAACTAAGTTGTCTTTCATGATCCTTGAACAAGTGAACCTAACATTAGAGGAGGGACTGGGAAAGATGACCTTGAAGACAGGGGAGCTGTCTGGCAACTCAAGCTAGATGCAGGCAGGCCCCGGGGTTAAATGGCACACTTAGTATAGGCTCGGTTCTGAAGCTCAGAAGGGCTAGATTATAGCATGTCTCATCCTATTTTCACTATTTTTCAACACTGTTTCTTTGCCCATTGAACACACTTGCCCCAAGTCACCAAGTAGTGCAAATTTATATGCATCATAACATCTATTTTAAGGCTAACATAACAGCACTACACTGAGTCTCATATTACACAGCACTGCTGACTTCAAACTCACTTGGATCACACACAGCTTTTTTTAAACCTCCACTTGTATTTGTATTTGCATTTCTATCCAAACCTTTTGGACAAGCAAAGTTTTAATTTCATCATAACACTCACTTGGTTTACCAGTCATGTATAAACAATGCAATGTCAATTTAACCTATGCACATTTTAATGTTTCATTTTATTACTTGGCTGTTTTTGCTCAAAACAGTCTCAATTGTTTCTTAATGCAATTCAGCTCTAATCAAACATGTGACTAATTAACATCCTCATTTAAACAGTTGCCTCACTGCAGGCAACTGTTTTTGACTTAAGCTATTCTCAAGCGAAAGCGCTTGTCTGATTTTGCTGTTCTGTACCTACTGACTTTGGATTTTACCATTTGGTCTGATTTTGCTGCTTTGTACCAACTGTCTTTGGATTTTTACCACTTGGCAACTAATAAAGGACTTACCTTTTTTACGAACTATTGTCTTCACTTTGCGGTTCTGGAACTACTCTTCTTGGTGTTATCAATTAATTTAACATCATATTGTCTTCTTTAAAACATAGTCCTAGTGCGCTGTATTTCCTTCATAAATACATTATCTTCATTACATAAACGAGAAATTCTCAAAAATTCACCATACGGTAAGGCTTCAATAATATGTTTCGGGTGACAACTGGTACCCATTAAAAACTCATTCGGCAAATCAAATTTCCTATGGATACTCGTACTAATGTGTTTTCCAACAGTACCTTGTAAGTTAATGTCCAAAAAAGAGACTGTCCATATTGTAATCCATCAAAAGATATATTAAACCTATTTAGTTGAATATCCTGTATAAAATTTAATACCAAATGCATACCCCCTTCACATAAAAAATCAAATCATCAATAAATCTAAAATAAAATTTCACATATTTCTTAACAAAAGAATTAGTATAAATGCATTCTTGTTCAACCAATCCCATAAAAATTTTAGCATACATTGGTGCAAATGGGGCACCCATGGCTGTGCCTTGAATTTGATGAAAAATTTGATTATCAAAATAAAAATAATTATTTTCCAAACAGAATTTCACTAAATCTAAAATATAATATGTAAGAGGATGGTCACCCATCCGTTTATGTAATGCCTCTAATCCAAACACATGTTTAATATTAGTATAAAGACTCTTCACATCCAATGTAATCCAATACATGTTGTCTTTCCATATAGCATTTCTTATTTTATTTAAAAAATCAAAAGAGTCTTGTATATAAGAAGGGAGTTTCTACGTTTCCTTTAATAACACCTGATGTAAAATAACCCCCAATTATGTAGGAAATACTTACTGGCTGAAACTATAGGTCTACCTGGAGGGTTCATGATATTTTTATGAATCTTGGGTAGGCAATAAAAATAAACTGGACCAGTATCTACAATAATCAGCTTATTATTAACATCAGTTTCAGACCAGTATCCCAATCTCAGGCCCTTCTGTATTAAACATGTATAGTTATTTTTAGCCTGTTCAACAACATCATCACTTACTATAGGATATATTGTTTCATCCCCTAATAAATCTAAACACATTTTTAAATATTGTGTATAATGCATAATTATTATTTTATTCCCTTTATCAGAGGGTTTCACTACCAATTCTTTCTGTTTGGAAAAATTGACTAATTCTAGCCATTCACTTTCAGATAAATTATAATCAACCTGTTTCCAATCAAAACTATTTAACAATAAATTAACCTCAAATTCAACCGTCGCTTGAAATCTTTTGATGCCTTCATGTAAAAAAGGGGGCATAAAATTACTTTTAGTTGTCACTCTAGAAGTATATGTAACACAATAGGCATTCAGGTCACTTGTATAATATACAAAGGAATCACATGTATCCACATCCGATACATTTTCATCAGTAGTATATGTATCATCAGAAACAGTTTCAACAGCAACATCAGGAGAAGACAAACATTGAAAATAGTACCATAAATGCAATTTTCTCACAAATCTAAACAACTCTATTTTACATTCATATATTTTAGGTAAAACAGTCAGTACAAATTTTAATCCATGGTTTAATACAGTAATAATACTGTCATTAACCTGGCAATCAGATAAATTAATCACATAATTCAAATCAAAGCATGAATCAGTACCATTTTGTCCTTTTATTATCGCGCCACTGATGTTGAGGCCCTCCTCTGTGTTGTTCCTGTTCAGAATAGCTTCTTTTCTGCTGCTTACCATAATCCCTTTGTGGACGAAAATGATCAGGAAAATAGCGATCGTTCACCGGAGATGGTAATGGTGGAAAATCATTGTTAACTTCGTTTTCACTATAATGTCTATCAAGTATACTGGCAGGCATGTCTGCACTATTCGTGCTAGCAGTTCTATCTCTCACCCAACCAGCTTCATTATGGAAACGAGTCTTAGAACGTGACCGCTGATTGGACCCCCTGAAAAAGGCTGTACCTTTTTCAAAATCCCGAAGATCCCTCTGAATCTTATGCATCTTTTGCTCAAGAACTCTCTTTTCTTGCAAGTTTAATTTGTCCTGAATGTCACATAAACAGGACTCAAATCTAGTTCTATCCAATGCAGACATTAAGTTCTCTATATATTACACCCTGTAACTCCATTATGCTTGCTGAAGTGTAAAGACGTACTTAGTTTGGGTTAAGAACACCGCACTTGCCAACTGTGTGTGTGTGTCTGTCTCTCCTTGGAGAGAGAGCAACCTTTTTGGAGACTACTCACACCCCTTAAAAGTGGTATACTCATCTTTGTCAAGTCTCATGATGTCACCATCCTACAAATATACCTGTGGAAAGGAGAAATCCCAGTAATGTGTATAGTGCATCATATAAATGTGTACTGCTGTAGTATCATAATGTAGTTATGTAGGGGTTAGAATCCTGCACTTGTCAACTATGTGTGTGTGTGTGTGTGTGTGTCAGACAGGGTGTGTATCTCCCTGGGGAGGAGCAACCTTTTTGGAGACTACTCACACCCCATAAAAGTGGTATACTCATCTTTGTCAAGTCTCATGATGTCACCATCCTACAAATATACCTGTGGCAAGGTAAAATCTCAATAACATGTATAGCGTGTCGTGTAAATGCATACTACTGTAGTATCAAAATATAGTTAGGAAAGAGTTTGAATCTAACACTTGCTGACTGTGTGTGTGCTCCAGACATGTGACACTGTTGGCCAATGTGGAGTGGGTTTTGATTTTTCTAGTGTATGACATATCACAATGACAACTGTATGTGCATTACACATGTAAGGTAGCTGTGGGGCGAATCCATATACATACATATGACCTCAAGTATTTCATAGGTGGGTACTCTGCTTTCTCCATGAATGCATGTATTATCTTTGCCAGAGCATGCTGATGCTTTCCAGACCTTAGGTCACTTCTGTATGCCTGTGACAAGCTTAGCCATTGCAGTGATCCCTGGGCTACATCTTCCGTTTCGCATCCACTCATCACGGTTTCTATTGAAGAGTGTGAGTGAGGGTTTATGCTTGAGGTATATTTGAAACCTGTTCCAAAGCAAACAAAGTCTGTCAAAAATGACTAATCATTATAGGTGTGCAACAACCTCTGAGGATCTGCATGCAAACCCTTTATTGCTGATGTGCTCCACAGAGGGATTTCCAAAACCCTTTGGTAATGTGATTATCAAAGGAGGGATGATTTAACACACACATGGCTCTATGTATACATTAGAACCTGTTCCACATTTTGGGGGCTACTACCTATGTGGTACTCTGGGGATACTTTGTTTGCTAAAAGTGGATAACTATGCTTTCTTTGGCTTATAGCTTTACAGCATGAGTTTGACACCAGGTATCTGTCTGTATGATACCCTTTTGGAGGATGTGTGTGTCATCTGGAGAATAAAGTATAGCCCACAGTATGCATTTTCATCAAACGTGGGCAGACATATCCCTACTGTGTTTGCTTGTACCTAAGAAAGCTATATGCCAAACAGGAGGGGTCCCAGGACTGAGTGCAGGTGAATACCACTTGTTACTGGCATAGAATAGTACATGGAGGCTGCAAATGTTACTGTGTGTCCTACATCTGTGCGTCAGTTGTCAAGCCATCATCTAACAATCGTTTATGGTCAGTCTGTTGAGGTTATGTATAATACCAGTATATGGGATGGGTATGAATTGCTGGTGAGCTATAGCTTGGCTGTGTTGACCTCTCCTCCCTCACCTATAGCCTTGTTGACTGGCTTGAAGTCTACTAGGTGTAGGAGCCATGATCTGGCCTTTAGAGAACCTAAGTGGGTATGGTGCAGTGTTTGCAGGTTCATAATGTCTCTGTTAATGAGTTCCATAATGCTGTCCTCCACAGCCTTCCAGATAACATTTGTCTGGCTTATAGGGTGAGAGTTTCCAGGACCTGTTGTAGTTCTACCCTTAATCAATTTATGTTAACATTTGCACTGGGTGTGACAAGGGTGGACAGGTTTAAGAATAAGTATTTTAGAGGGTCAGGCTAGGTTTGAAGGTTAGTAGACCAAGCCAGATAGGCAGGATTAAGTTGGTTTGTACATATGCTGAGGAGAGATGCAGAGTATATTGTGAAATAGATGCTAAGGATGAAGCTGCCAGGTAACAGGAAAAGAGGAATGCCTAAGATGAGGTTTATGGCTGTGGTGAGAGAGGACATGCAGGTGGATGGTGTGACATTGCAAGATGCAGAGGGCAGGAAGAAATGGATACAGATGATGTACTGTGGCAACCCCTAATGGGAGCATCCGAAAGGAGAAGAAGAAGAAGAAGACATTGTAGCTCAACCCTTGTGGACTGTAAACACCATTACCGTGTGTCATTCCACAAGTATGTAACCTGCATAGAGGCTGCATCTGGACAGAGCATTTAGGTGAGTGGTGACTTCATATGTCAGTTTGTGTATGACACAGGCAGGGACACTGTCCAGTACCATTGCCACTGTGGTGTATACTTTGTTAAAGAGATATTTTAACTAGAGTATCTGTGAATCATCAGGTTTTACATTCTTCAGGTATGGAAATGTGGCCCTTGTGTAATGACAGGGTGGTGAAATCCGCATTCAAACTGTCTGCCAAGGAATTGGTAATGTCAGTCAGATAAGTGTACTTTGTGACCATTTACATTAACTGTGACCTGATCTGAGATTTTCCCTGTAGATTATGAACAACACTGAAGAAAGCTTTAGTGTTATCTTTGGAATTCTTGCCATTTTGTATTTTGAAGCTTGCCTATTATGTTTATTGGGGGATTGTATTTTCCCAATGATACTGACCAGAGCGGTTATCCCTTCTTGGTATGTAACTCTTTTTTGGTACAACTTCACACCTTCTATTATATATTTATTTTATTGCAGGGGTCCATGAGACTAATGCACTTTTACTATATAGGTCAGAATTTCTTGTGTTTGTGATAGCACGGTCCATGCAACCCTGTAGATGAACAGTCTGCATTAATAAAGGATTATGCAGCTGGGACAGTGTTAACCTTAGTAATGCAAACCAATGACAGATAGTAACAACAACATCACCCACAGCACAGTGTTAGCCCGTGTCATACACAGACATGCGTACTCAAATTCCAAAATGTGTGTAGTACAATGCATACTGGCCACCAATAGAAACTATGGAGTGTTAACACTGGCTAATACAGGACATGTCACCCTGCCCATGTGTCCAATATGCATGTACATGCAGACAGTGCACTTCCACCATGTTCACAAATCTACACCTGCAAACCTGTGCTGCACACACCCCACACTTACTGTCCACTGTATAACACATGCTGACACAACTGCACACATCAGCCAAGTGGCACACGGGCAAACACAAACACTATTGGAATAAACACTGGTGGAAACAATACAACATTGCTAATTACAGCTTTAATGCATAATGCCTGCTCAGCTACACCTTCAAGGATATCATTACACTTTACTGCTGACAACATGCTACACATTCAACCATTGCTATACTTTATTAAAGTCACCCTGTGCATCAGCACCATGTTAGCCTGTTCCTGCATCAATGTTACAGATGACAGGAGGTGGAACAGGTTTCATCATATGCACAGGGTGTGTTGTTGGTTTGCCAGAGGCCTACACTGAGCCATACAATCAACATGTGTGTGTGTGTGTGTGTGTGAGGGCCATGAGTACTGTTATGGGCCAATGTTGATGTAATGTGTGCAGGTATGTGTTTGCCCTAGGTTTCTGGTTTATGTGTGTGTGTCTGCATGCACACAGTTCCACCATGTGGCTGCCATATACGGGGATTTGTGAGACAGCTACAGACTGTACCTGGCAGGCTTTACAGACCACCTTCTCTGGCCATGGATACGGAACCTGTGCCTGGCAGGGGTGCTACAGACAGTATCAGGTACTAATGCAGACTGGGTACTATCTGAAGAGGTTGACATATGTCCACTGGATCCAGGTCCCTGCTGGAACTGGCCAGAGCCATGTGCATGTGGTCTTCTAGGATGGTCTATGGACAGCCCCCCCCAACATTGCTGGAGCTGGTACTGGCACTACGGGAGCGGCTGTGACTTGCTGGACATCCACGGCAACCTCCAGCTGCTGATGTTGCTGGCATACATCCACATCAATGTCTCAACCATCATGCACTGTCCTGACACATGGGCATGACATTGTGGAGGACATCCAATGTCTCACCCCAATGTCTATCAATGACCTCAGTGTAATTACGTATGGCACCTGCTAGGTCATGGACACTGTCATTTACAGAGGTGTTATGAGCCCTCTGTGCCCTTAGTCCCTGTCTGGTGTACCGTTCCATTCGTGTCTGTGCCTCTATGACAGCCTAGAACATGCATGTGGTAGAAAGAGGTGTGGCAAGTCTGCCAGGGGCATGATGGCCAGCAGTGCTCTGACGAGAACCCCTGGGCATCTGCCTATGTGGTACCATTCCAGACATCTGGCTATGGCTGCTGTGTCCTGATACATGTGCCATAGATACCACACTGTCCTGGCCAGTGCCAACCATACACTGTCCCTCAGCTAAGGGCAATGGTGATGATGGATGTACAAGCAGTATGACTGTGTGCATGGATGGGGTGGAGACTTGTGCACTGTCAATCGGTGGCCCAACAACAGACTCTGACAAACCTGCCTGTGCCTCAACACACCTATCCTCATGATCACTGTCTGTCTCAGTGACATCAGGTTCCCTGCTGTACTGAACCAGCCCCACCTCGGCACCTGTGAGAAGAAAACAGGAAACACACTTTAAGACATGAACATGATGTCAGACCACATGCACACATGCGCACATGCACATATGCGCACATGCACACATGTTCACATGCACACATGCACACATGCATACATGCACACATGCACGCATGCACACACACAAAAATACACTCCTCCCTAAAGCAGACACACACGACACCAGCAATCTCAGATCATACACAATAGCAGGTGATGGTGGGGTACAGTATCACAAGCAAAACCGTCATATCACACATGTCAGCATGCAGGGCATGTGTTGCTCAACAGCATGCAGTGCAAGTGTAGACAGTCCTTGTTACTAACAGTATATATGGCTTAGATGCATGTGTTTTGTTATTAGGTGATGGGCCTCCCCCTGGAACACAGTGCATACATGGACACAACATTGCTGTGCAGGTATTCAAAACTCTGTAATGTACTGTGCACCATAACTCACAGGTGTACATACCAGGCCTGGATGAGTATCTGTGTGTCAGATAGGTATCCAATGCTGATTGCAGCCTCTGTGTCTTTAGCAAATAATTGTAGACACATTTTTAGCACATGCATGATGAGTATTCACACATCATCAGTGGTGCATGGATAATTGATGGACTACCATTCGGCCACATACCCAGTGTACGGAACTTATGGTGAGTGTAGATCATATTGTAGACATGCCAGTCTCATCCATGACATGGCATGCTAAAACACAACTGCATATATAAACACTAGACATACCCAATGTGTGCCATATGACCTAGAAACTGAATAGCATCACAAGACATATATGTGCCAGTTGTGCAAATGGTGATTGGTATGCATATTGTTTAGAGGTGCATATGTGTGCACACATGCAACATTAAGGTGTATAGCAATGAAAACTATGTGTAGTACTGTGGTTACAATAACTGGATGGGGTATAGTACCATTGGCCATCATCATGTAGCATCATGTGGTCACTCAAGGCTACAAATGTTTCCCAAACCAGCACTACATATGCTGTACCAGAACTGTACTACCTTAGCTACATTCACCATTTCACAACCAGTTGTTACATGAGTTTGTAAGGAGGCCAATAAGGAGCATTCCCTGACATGAATGTGTAGTGTGTTGCAGAGTGTTTAAATGCCCCATGATAGGCCTCTACCCCTCAGGTATATTATGTGTAATGTGTGGATGAGATTTTGGATACTGGAGTGTGTCTTTACAGAGGGTTTGGGAATCCTTTATGTGTAGCATGTTAAAATGCTCTGTGTATGACATAAATGTGTATGTTATGTGCATGTTGAGTATCAACTGTGCCTATCCAATGGTCACTACAGTCTAGCCACATTTGTTTGAGATGGTCTGGGTATTGCATGTGTTTGAGGCAGCTAATCACATTAGTGAGATGTGCGTGGTCTTACACCAAACATGCACAGCATGCATTATGGGTAGGTGTGTTACATGTGTACATGGCCTACACCTTAACTATGACATGCACTTTTTATTTACAATAATAAATGTAGAATACACTCACCAGCATCTGTCTGATGCCTTGATGTCAACCCAGAGGGACCTACATAGAGATGAGACAGTTTGTAAGTGGCCACAACTGTGGCATTGATACTGTGTGTTTGCAATCTTACAGTACAACAACAGTTTACATTCACAGGGCTACAGATTATGTTCCGAATGATCAGTATTGCACAACAACAGGCTCCACATCTTTTAACGACACACTCCACATCTCACATATTCATGATCTACCAATACAGATAACAGTAGTCTACAGATATGCCATGCTACCTGCTTGTGTGCTTACTGGGTGGCTCCAACCTCCATCATGGTATATGTCTGCTGCTGTTGTTGTTGGGCAGGTGCCACCAGGCTCAGGAGCAGCTCCACCACTCTGGTGAGGGGGGGGGGTGGATATTAACACCACCTCCTGTTGCAAGCTGTTGTCTCCACACATCAGCAGCATGCTGACGGACATGCCTGAGAAGATCACTGCAGTGGTGGCGTACCTGCTCATATGTCCGGTTATGCAGGCCTACCTCATTTTCCCTGCGGACAACATCTTGCCACATTGCAGTATACTCCTGCTGGTCCTGGCTGGTTCGTGAGAACATGAGACTATAGTGCTGAATCATACTGGTAGTAATTATATCATCTTCAGCACTACTGTAACTGGAGTTCCTGTGATGCGCCATGATCCCTGGAAGACATAAATATGAAAATATGCCTGAGCAAGTCATATGGCACATTTAACATTATACAGTACAGATATCACTGAACTGCCATATATAGCAACCTATTAGCTAACCAAGAGTGAAACACTTTAACTGCCACTTATCACTGCTCACCCCACAACTGCTTGAAAGTGCCTGGCTCACTCTCTATCTAATGAACCATGTTCTGCACAGCAACAAAATAATTACTATATAAGACTATACAAGAGTACCTGGCACACTGCATGCAACATGATGCACCACCTAGCCACAGCAGATATACATCAAGCTGATGTGTAAAGAAATATATCATCCATCACAATGAGTGTAAGGTCCAGTAAATGTATTGCTATTATACCACACAGCTTGTTAATGGCAAACCTGTGGCCAAAATATGTGCACAACTGGGAATATAGGTCGCATACTGCTGTAGTATACTATGAATTTTGCTAGATACGCAGCTATATGTTTTACCACACATATGTCAAAGGACATGTTACAGACATACCCACACACACATCAGACATAATTACAGGACACAAAGGCATGACAACCCAGATAAGCTTTCAGTGTGTACTATACAGTACTGTGTGTCAGTACTTACACAACCTTAATCTTGAGAAATGTAATCTGTGATGAATACAGGGACCACACAAAACAGCGGATGCAATCAATGTGGACATACACCATACTTTGCTGTACAGACCCAGAGCTTCAAGTAGTACTACAGTACACACAAGATTTGGATTCAACATCAGTACCAATCAATAATTATAGATGTAGTGCTTTAGCCTCCAGTGACACACCCTAGTTAAAACCAAGGGACTTAATCACACTGTATGCAATAGCACTTTTTCTGCCTAGCAACAGAATACACAGGTTTTGCTAGGATCAAAGCAAGGACCCATAATACCATGACATAAACAGCTTTCCACTAAGCTATCCCACAGATACATATCTTTGACGTATTCACAAACACATTGACCATCACAGTCAGTCAACAGTACAGAGAATGTATTGCAACGAGTAGATGTAGGTGTGTATGAGTATATATATATATATATATATATATATATATATATATATATATATATACATATACATATATATACATATACATATACATATATATGTAGGCACATATACATTTCACCTTTCATAGTGAGAATATCAATTATACAAAGGATGTGAGGTGTACAGTAATGTAATAAAATCACACAGTCTTGGAATAAATGCATTGAAGGTGTTCACAGCCCAGGTAGCTTTAGCAGGCCTCACTGGCTTCAACATTGCAAACTGAACAAACCACACACAGTGTTTAACCACCACATGTCATATACCAGCACTGTATGCTGTCTTGTTTGTCACACACTAAAACCTACATACAAATATGCGCATACTAACTTTCACCAACATATATATCTCCACCATTCACAAACAGTTGCAATATGTCCCCTGCTCTATGCACATATACAGATGTGAATATATATGACACATATATATTTCTTTGTATGTGTGTGGCATACACACACAAGGTCCACACTGTTGTAAGTCCCTGGACCTCACAGCAGAACTGTTGGTCCTTGCTGCAACACAAACAGGTGTCACATATGAACACACACTAACATTAGGGGGGGGTATATATGGCTGCAAATGCTAGATAAGCATACTAGACTGCTACAGCAGTTGCCAATGTTAAGCTACACTTTAATATGACTATCATGCATGTGTTGTTCTGTCACACCCATGTTTATATAATATCAGCGCTAATCCCCCCAGCAGCCATTGGCCACACTACTGTACAGAACACAGATAACATGGATCAGATTTTTGACATTTAATGCTGAGCTACACATTTCACAGATATGTCCCACTGCCCACAGGTACACACTGTATTGTCCATAGCAGTAGTTAAGCAGAACATCTATGCATAAATAAGAACTGCTGCCACATATGAATGGTTCACATTATGTAGACTATTCTTCAATGATATCTGCTACATGCCACTAAATACATTTGTGTCACATACCTTTCCTTTGTATGATTTGGTAATATTTCTTTTTCCTTTTCTCCGTCTCTCTCTCTCTGTCAGCCTCTGCAATAGATTGAGTTTGTTGGCAGAGATTACAGCCTGCTTTTGTAGGTATTTGCACATGAGCATGTGATGGTCTCTGCACCAATTAGTGGCCATCATTTGTTAATTGCATGCAGCCTGCTGTGTAGTAATTGCAGTAATCACTGTCATAACAACTCAGTACTATAAATTGCTAAGTCAGGTAGGCGTGGCCCTTTCAGCTTTCAAAGATGGAGATCATCCTTGTTTGCTGTGAACATTATTGTTTAAGACAGAAGGTTGGTATAGTTCTTATATCAGAAGCCACGGGTATAGCCAGAGATTTACATTTTGTACTCAGACCTAATGTTGCTGCTTCCAGTACCCACTTGTCAGTGTAGAAATGTACTCACTCCTCAAAATGCTACCCCAAGATACATGGAAAGATGTACTTTTTTTCAACTTTTACAATTAACTACCATACATAGCTACTTATTGAGATGTATTCCTATGGCACAAGAATTGTTTGTGAACTGCTATACTGTGAATATTCATTTACTCAGTTCTAAACAGTTTGTGCTTTTTTAGTGTTGACATTAGCACAAGCTGCTCAGAAAAACTGGACACATTTCAGTACTGTGAGTATACTTACCTACATCATTGGTAGACCCTGCATACACAGGTATTCTACATTTGGTTAGGGGTGCAGAAGTACAGAGAGCATAAGTATTATTGTGTGGATTTTATCTTGCTGGACTTACAGGGTTGCTGTGTACATGTTAGTTTATCAAGGCAAGTAGTCTGTCTGCGTAACTCCCAACTGAGGACCTATCCACATGGTAGACAGAGAATAACCTGTTATTTTTGAATGTGCACCTGCACCACACAGGTCTTTTCAGCAATAGAGCAATGGCATTGTTACAGTTGGTTGCTACCAGTACATGGCTACATCCATTTGTATTTCAGTGTTGTATTCCTACATAAGGGTATGCTTCCGAAACTCCTTCCAAAGCTATTTGCACAGTGTGTAACAGCAGAAAGGCTGATATGCCTCTGTGTTTCTGCCTCTGCCAGACCTCTCAAACACTCAGGTACATATTTGAACAGACTCAGGGAAAAGTAAAGGAAAAGTCAGGGACACATTTAAAATATTAGTGCCATTAAGTTGAAACATTGAGAGAATCAGAGCATATGAATTAATACACCTTTTCTGAAGTAAAATAAGTGTCTAACTCTGAATTATTGTCATTATTCATTAAGTGTAATTCACCACTTTTCTGCCCAAAGTCAGTAGTTTTAGGAGGGATTCAGAGGGACAGAGATAAAATTTGTGTCAAAATCAGGTACATCCCTGAAAATTAGGGACAGTTGGGAGGTATGGCCTCTGCCCTAAACAGATATGCCAGTGTTTGTACTGCTGTGATACTGTGTGGGGTTGTAAAGGGATGGTGTAACATTATTTTCTGCTAGAATGGCTGCTTCTCATATCACAGTCATGTAATGTAATCCCAAAACAACTGTTGGTAAAGATCCACAGAACAAGTTGTGTGGTATGGCATTCCTATTTTTCCTTTACATTCACTCATTCTGATGCATGATATATTTATTTCAGCACCAACTTGTTGTATATCTGCCATGGCTTAGTGGTACTTCATGTTGTGTAGTGTGTATAAATCCAGGGTTCGAGACTGACAGATGTGTTTTATTTTGCTTCTGAGCAGAACAAGGGCCCTCACATACAGAGTGACTAAGGCACTTTTAAGCAGTTATAAGTGGGTTTGCGTGGGTTTGCATGATGCTTAGCAATGCTTAGCTAAGCACAAACAAGCACACACTCGCGCAAACCCGCTAACTACTGCTTAATAATGCTTAATCCCGCTAACTCCCACGCTAATTTCTTTGAAAGAAAAGAAAAATGGGGAGATAGGAAAGTGGTGAAAAAGGGGCACAAAGAGGGAAAGACAGTATGGAAAGTAGCTCGGGATGTGCAGGACGGGTGTAGGGAAGGTCCATAGCTGCCCAATTCTTTAACAGCAACAACTGGGCATATGGAATAAATTTGGAGGTAGATATGAAACCTTCAACCCCTGAGAGAGGGGTGAGGATAACAAAGTATGTTGTAATGCCAATTAAATTACATTTTATATGTCCAGTGGACATGTGTGCAAAATGGGCAGCTATGTATAGGGCATAATTTTTTTTTGGGAGCAGATTACCCTTTTTTTTTTTCAGGTGAGAATGGAATGTGGGGTAGGGGAAGTAGGTATATTTGGGGAGGTAACCAGACAAGACAAACAAGACGCATACAGGGGCGGTATACGACACATGTGGTGAGTGAACACCTTTGACGGGGAGGGATGTTTGGAAATCGCAAGCCCATGAACCCACAGATGGAAACAGTGGGACTGAGGTCACCACCCACATGCAGTCACCACTGCACCTTCACAGCGCAGAGGGTGGCTGTGCTGGGGACTGTGTAGGAGGGACAGGCTGACCCAGGAGTTGCGCCACTCATGCCTCAAGCTGATGTAGAGGTTCTGCAACAGAATGTTCCATCTCTCTACGCATCACAGCCCGGACCATTCGAAGGGTGATAGGTGTCCCTCTTCTGCCCACGCTTGCACAGTGGGGGCAAGCCCCATCCCCTGCAGTGCTTCCACCCGAAGGTGGTACAGGGCCAACGAGGAGGAGGAGGCCCCAGGCTGGGCACTGGACCTGCTGGTGCCAGGTGCCATGGCCAGCTGAGGTGGGACAGGTGGGTCCTCTGAGACCGGCCTTCCCATATGAACTATGTTTTGGAGGGTTTAATAAAGATATGGGTTAGTAACAGTCAACAGCATTCCCAATTAGTTATAACAGCATGCAGAAGTATTCCCATTAACCCAACACACCAGATTTTCAACAGTTGAAAAGCAAGCATAACACATACATATATAGAACAATAGTGGACATTACAACATCATGCAGGTTGAATTGATGGCAACAGGCCACCGATATTGTGCTATTTTAACATGACACATGTATAGAAATAAATGAAAATATTTATAAACCAATAGGACATATGTCCCAACAATTTTTTTGAGATTAAACATACCAATTGAGGTGTGGAATAGCATTTTTTATACACATACAGTACAGTGGAAAAGGATAGCTCAGTTAACAACTTATATATCCTTCTAATTTTCACTACATTCCTATTAACTGCAGTTATATGTCTCTTACATGTATTATTACACTACCCAATGTCCTTATATTGTGCAACTGGATTTTGCTAGATCATTATATACATGAGCTGTATCTTACATACAAACTGTCCAAGATGCAGATGTTACTGCTACATATTTTGAGAGTTGCTCACACACACTACTGCTAAGATGGTACACTGACAGCTCTACTTTCATATAATTATCTAGATATGTTCAGGTGAAAGTATCAGTTATATGTTAACAGCTCCCTACATTTCTGGCAGCACACTGACATTTCTGGGGAACACAATACCAAGCCACTCATGTGCCAGATTAACCTGTACATGCTGGGGATGAACCAACAGTTGAGGGCTGTAAATATGCATAAAAGCTACTGGCACTCCCTTCATCCACGTTATATGGGCCTACCCAAGTGTGGGTTAACACTGCTTAATACAACAGTACTATTTGTAAAATGCAACAGTACAACAACATATCAAAGAAAATGACACAGACTCCAGGAATTATACATTTATTAAAGGATTATTATATCTTTATTTTTTGGGTTAAAACACTTTTTGAAGGCTCTCTCATTTATTTTATATAACAGTACATGCAGAATAATTACTAACCTGCCTGATGAAGCAGCCTTTGCAACTTATCTTCATGGGCTTGCTGATTCATAGCCCGGACACCTGCAGCTGTGAAGTAAATGCAGTGATATTGAGACATACCTATCCATAGTATAAACAAGCATAGCAATTCTTAACTACTTAATACAATGGCTACTTACTCAGTACTGGGGCATTAGGCATCGCATGGGATTCCCGGATCCACTGGTCCAGTTGAGCCGCCTTATGTCACTTCAAGTCAGAATAATGGTGCCTGACCTGCTCACCAGTCCAAGAAATGCCAGTGGCACTGGTGAGATCAAGACTGCTCTAGACCTCTGTTTTATATTGGGTGCCCTGGTACTGGCCCCGCAGGAGTCTTTTCTCATGATTGTGGACAAGGAGCCAAACCATTACTTTGGACTCCTCAATGCCCCATCATTGCGCTCTAAATCGAGTGCCTTCTCCAACACCGGCCATGCTGACTGCAGAAGGGAGCTACAACCAGCTATGGCAAGTATTCCCGCCTGTGGAGCTTAAATATGCCTCATTTCCTGCACTTATTTGTGATTGGTCAGTTTTGAAAAAAACTCAGCTGTAGGCACACCTACTTAGCTGATGTTGGCAATGTTTAATATTCCTTTGATAGATATGCGACTGTTGAAAGTGCATGGCTATGAAGTGCTGTCATGGCTTAGTGGTTATGTAC
Organism: Protopterus annectens; assembly: GCF_019279795.1. Taxonomy (NCBI): domain Eukaryota; kingdom Metazoa; phylum Chordata; order Ceratodontiformes; family Protopteridae; genus Protopterus; species Protopterus annectens. The sequence continues at coordinate 1,535,881,396 of NC_056728.1, read as the reverse complement.
TGTGACTATAGTGCACAGTATCCTGAGTTCAAGCCCTGTCACTGCTTTTTATTTTCCTTCTGGCCAGACCTGAATGGTTAAGGTACAGTAAAGGAGGTGTGGCCGTGTTTAACTGACTTTGCTCAATGTTGACCGACTTTGCCCAATGTTGCTCGATGTTGCCCGACATTGCCCGACGTTACGCTGGTTAGCGCGGTGCACAGCTATGCATACATACATTGTAGTTATGCTGGTTGGCATGGTGTGCAGCTGCGCGCAAAGACATTGCGCTTGTTAATGCGGTGCTCAGCTACGAGCAATTGGATGTAAATATGCTCAGTACTGGTAAAATGTGCTTAGCAGTGCTTTATATTGCTTAAAATAAGTTACTCATGCCTCAGAATGCATAACCATTTCACCTTCATATATATATATATATATATATATATATATATATATATAAAATTTGTTCACTACTACATATAACATTTGAATGCTTTTTACAAAACTTATACATGATAAATGTCAGGAAGTATTTTTGTATACAGATTTCCAACAGAAAATGGAACGTGCAGTAGTAGGACTTGAACCGGGAATGCCTCCTCTTTGTACGAAGGCTCTAACCACTACACTATTGCTATTTTGCTTGATATGCATATATTTTTCTTATTATCCTCTTCGGTGTCTAAGCTGCTAACTGTAGATAAGCAATGGGCAATCCCACGCAAACACACGCAAATACAGGCAGCTATATCGGAAATCAAACAAAAAAAAAACATTTCTTTTAATTTTTAAATTTGTACGAGGTTTAACATATGGGGGAGTGTAATGTTACAATGTACACATGTGAGCAGACTCGCTCATGTAACTCGACATTTCTCGAGTTTCGTCATTGCAGGGGCGTGGATTTTTGGATTGCTCGGCAGTCTGACATGCCCCCTACACTTGTCCACACTCCGTGTAAGCTTTAGAGTTGAGGCAGCACGCCCTGATTAATATGCATGGCGCGCTGCCATCATACTCTTAGACTGGCGCTTTCGTGTAAGACTAATCTAGTCTTACACAGAAGATTAGTAAATCTTGGGGTTACACAATTAATTAAGGTCAAGAAGGTTTAAGTTTTTATATCATCTAAACAAAAGATTTTTAAATGGCATAAAATTCATCCCATATTCTTTGGAACATGAATCCAAGTAAAGAAACAAATATTTTCCTGAATGGATAAAGCAGACGGAGCCAGTAATTTAGAAAGAAAATAATTCACTCATTCCTTATTAATATGGAATGGATGAATGACAAAATATCATGACAAACACAATAAGCTACTACTTCAGATGATGTCATAGGCAGCCAGTGTAATATTAGGTTTCAGTACCAGGGAAAAGGCGTACAACAAAAAAAGGCCTTTGTTAGAAATTCGAAGTTTGAGCCAATTATACTGATACAACTACAGAAAACATGACAATCACCAGCTACATAAAATTTCTTCGACATCCCATGAAATGTATTTAATTTTTTTTTTATCTGTATCTGGTTTAACCAGAGGTTACAAACTGACATACAAAACAATTTAGCAGGACTCGCATAACACATATACAAGAGTCTAGTAGTAACCATGCATTACAATTTAATAAATATCAAGTTACAAAGCAACCTGTACAGATTAACATGATTTCAACATTTAAAGCATCATAAGAGGAAGCACCTTTGAATTTACAATGTATACAGAATTAATTTGACATAAAAATACTGGTATTTAGTGTATATTAGTTTAGAGAGAGGGGAGGGCTTTGTTGGGGGAGGGGTATAGAGTGAAATAGGTCAGCCAGACTGGAAAGAGAATCAGAAACAGGAATGGGGGAGTAAGAAGAGGATGAGGAAGGGTTTTAGATGGCAGCCATGTTGATTATTTGACTCAGCAGTGTGGCAGCTTATTATATTTTGAGAAAAGTGAAAGGAAAAAATGACTTGAGATTAATATCTAAGTTATATTGTTGTTCAAGTAGCATTTGCAAATGTAAGTTTTGTAGTAAAGGTATTACTACTCAACTAAAGGTTTTACTGCTCAATGCTAGGAGTCTAAACAAAAAAGCTCCACTCCTTTGAACCTCTTCACCATGGAGAATGCTGACAGCTGTGCAATCACTGAGACATGGTTTACAGCCATGAGGAGCACAGCAACAGTGCAAGATTTTAATGCCTTCCACGCATTTAAACCAGCTACTACACAGACTGAGACTAAAGGTGGAAGTGTCTCGATTTACATAAAAAATAAATATACCTCAAAGCTGATCAAACAAGACAATGTACTTGAGCTTCTCCATGTTCAAATCACCATAGACAAAATCCAGTACTATTTCCTTGCAAATTATAGGTCCTCTTCTTTAACCCAGAAAACCCATACCATGTATTTAAACTTGTTGGAAACACTCAACATCCAACCCATTACCATATTTATGGGTGAGTTTAGTTATCCCACTATTAACTGGGACTCATATATGACACCAAAGGCACAGGCACAGACAATGCTGGATTTTGTATACACAAACTCCCTGCATCAGATTGTCAATACACCAAGGGGTGCAACTAGTCCAACTAATATGGGAGAATGTTGCACCCCTACTGTAATATCTTCTCTAGTAAGATCAGACCACAGAACGTCATCTTTTGATGTAAAAATAAAACCTGGAACCCCAGCTAACCCTGGTATATTCAGGAATTACTCTAAGGCTAACGTCCTTCTATTAAGTGATAACCTGGCAAAATATCATGCTCCATAAGCCCTGTGAACACTGTTGCCTATGCAGAACTGTTCACAGAAACCCTACATAAGCATGACAGCTGTACCCACCACGAAGAAGTACAGAGCTAACTCAAAAATAAGCCACCCTGGTGGAATCACAACATCAGTAGGCTGCATAATAGAAGGAAGAAAATCATGGTGCAGCACCCAGCAGGATAAAAGCACTCTCATAAAATTAACCAACAACTCAGAGCAGAAATAAAGTCTACTAAAGCCAAATTTTAGGTAAATTTGGCCTTCCAGGCCAAGGACAACCACAGGGCATTCTTCAGCTATGTCTGCAACCTCAAAGGCAGTACACAATTATGTGCAGAGCTCATTGTTAATGCAGACACCTATACTGAGCCAGAAGATACAGCAAACCTACTGGCTGACAAATTCAACTCCAACTTTACCCATCTCTCCCCATCAGCCTTCTCTCAGGAAATACCATCAAATATAACTCCCCTTGTTATCACTTGGGAGCAGGTCCTTAATGTTCTCGCTAAGGCCAACGAACACTGCATCAATGGGCCCAGACAATATCGCAGGATGCCTTCTAAATAGCATGAAACATGGTATATCAGTCTGGATGGAATTGCTGTTTAACTGCAGCCTTAAAACAGGATGAATGGAGAACAGCAACAGTCATTCCCCTGTACAATGGTAAGCCATCCACAGACCCTGGAAACTACAGATGCATAAGTCTCACTAGTCTCATATGCAAAGCCATGGAATGAATTATCATGGAAATTATCAAAAATGACATAGAAAACTTCCAGACCCTGAAACCAACCCAATTAGTTTTTTTTTTCGAGGGCAGGTCATGCTAACAACCTAGTGGACTTCTTTGAGAAGGTCACTAAAGCAATGGATGAGTTCAAAATGCTTCACACTGCCTACATTGACCGGGCCAAGGCATTTGACACAAACTCCAATTCAGGCATTGTCAACAAACTTAAGAGGTTAGCTACAACCCTTACATCACCCAGTGGAGAGTGGGCTCACAGACAGGACCCAGGAAGTTAGAATTGGGAAGTACACCTCTACAAAGAGGCCACTCATAAGTGGAGTCCCTCAGAGATTGGTCCTGGGGCCGCTCCTTTTCGGTATTTACTTCTCTGAAGTCAAGGCCATTGTCGACGGCCTCTGGCTGACTAAGTTTGCAGATGATTACAAATTGGAGCTGTCATTGAATTGCCTACTGACACAAATGTTCTCCAGGAAGGGCTTAACCAGACAAACAATTGGTGGCAGAGCCATCAACTAAACCTAAATGCCAAGAAATGCATAAAAGTATCCTTCAGGAAGTCATCCACCGATAGAAACTATCATATTGAGAACATGCCCCTAAGAGTTGACCCAGTAGTCAGGGACTTGGGGACAGACATGGGCAGTAATTTAGCCTTTGACCATCATGTGTCTAGAGTAGTGAGGAAGTCATTCTATGTTGTGCAAATTATAAATAAAGGTATGGCATATATATCCAAAGAAGTCATTGTTCCATTCTATTCAGCATTCATCAGACCTATCATTGAATACAATGCCCCATTTGGTATGTACCTAACCAGGCATATCCAATAATTGGAACATCCACAGAGGTTCCTCACTAAAAGAATACAGGGCTTAAGTAAAATTTCCTATGAAGACCTCCTCAAGGCTCTATCCCTGTATTCTGTCTCCTACAGACTGTTGAGGGAAGATCTGTGCATGACATACAAGGCATTGTCAGACCCCACTCTGATGGACTTCCTGTATAACTGCAAAACAAACAGCAGCAGAATTACCCATTCTAAAGACTTAAACCTTGTCAGTGGTATAAATAGGACCTGCTGTTTGTGAGTGATCTATCCGAGCTTTTCTGTGCATTTTTGTCTGTTACAGTTAAAAGCATTCTCAAGTCTGCTCCTTGATCTGTTTAAAACTTTTATTTAGTGGCTAGAGCTAGGAACTGTAATAGTGTGCATTACTATAATTGCTTTTTTATTTAAATTACTAAATTGTAAACTGCTTTTTCATACTGAGACTTGTAATTTCTCTTTGTGGGTATTCTTTCTATGCTTTTAAAGTGAGGTTTCTGTGTTCTGTTCAGGTGGCATAATCTTGACAGAGGCCTGTTGTGTAGGCTGGTAGTTTTGTTTGAGTTTCCTGTGTTTCTGGCAGCCATTTTCTGCTGATTGTCTTCATTATTATTGAGAGTAACAAGGCCTCCTAACCTTCTGTAGTACGAGTGATTGGGTAATAGCAGGGACTGAGTAGTAATCTTATCCTCCAACTCCTCCATTCTTACTGCTATATAAACCTTGTGTCTTATAAAGGTTCTGCTTTTATTGTCAGGCTCTGGATTGCATTGCATAAGTGGAAATTCCTTAAGATTCCAAGAGCAGGCTAAGTTATTTCTTACACTTATTTCACTGAACTGCACTTCTGAAATGCTTATAATTGTGCTATACAGTTGATCTACTATATTTTGCACTGTTATAAAGCTTTTTTTATTGTTTCACTGCATTTATGTACTGTTTTATACTGCTTTAACATTACTTAACTGTAAACTGCTTTTTCATACTGAGAGTTGCATTTTATGTTTGTGAGTGCTTTATCTGAGGTTTTCTGTGCATTTTGGTCTGTTAAAGTTAAAAGCATTCTCGAGTCTGCTCCTTGATCTGTTTAAAACTTTCATTTAGTGGCTACAGCTAGGAACTGTAATTTTTCCCACCCACCCTCCTTAGTGTTGTGCGTTCTTATACTTGGTGGCTTTGCAGTTGCCCGCCCATACTGTATATTTGATCTGTGACACTCCTCCCAGTCTAGTGTCATTAGTTCACTCAATATAATAGAGAACATTTGTGAAGGCCAACCCACTCAGATTCTTAACATTGAATTAACTTCTGTTCCAGCTTTCTCCATTTCCACTTTACTGGAAAGAAAATGCTAAGCTTGCTTCCCCCCTTTGCTGTGGCAGGTCAGATATGGATTTGCTGTGTCCAGCACTGTTTGTGAGCTCCTAAGCCCCCCCACTTAACTGGGGTTAAACTATTCCTGGCACCATAAAGTCTGTTCTTCAAAATTTCCCTTGCAACTAGCCAGCTTTTTAGTTTTAGCACTCATCTGTTTCTTTGATCTCAGCACTTGTTCAGAACTCGTTGTAAGCACTAAATAAATTATAAATTACTACAGCACTCAACTTTCCTCACTTGTCTAGAGAAAAACAGTTTTTAGTACTTAATAAATAAGCACCTATTCAGGCATGTCTAAAGGTCAGCCCCCGGTGTTTTCTCCTGTCTACATGATGAATCTGGGCATCTTGGGACAATGCAGCAATTGCCTCATGTACACAGACAACCCTCTCCTCCTACCACCCAACACTACAACCTGTGAGAGATGCACTTATATAGCCAAACTGGAAGCAAAGCTCTCTTCACCAAAGACTGGCCTAGACAGTCAAGAGGAGAAGGTAAACACTTGCACCACACCACACTCATCACATAGTCCCTCAAAACCTACACCACCAAAGCACACACACAGAACCACAAAACACACAGCTACATTCGCAGAGGCTCTCAGTACAAATCTGCCCAAACAACAGAGACCTCCAAAGCAGAAATGCAAGCAGCCTCCATCCCCCCAACACAATCCAAATGACACATAGCTCAGATACTCAGTGTGCCACTCAACTACAGCCCATAAGGCATAACGTACCCAACACTCTAGTCATAGGTGACTCTACAGTCAGGCACACTGATGTTCCACTCACCAGGCTAAACAAGGAAAAAGTTGCTGTCAGCTGCCTGTCAGGTGCCAGGATCTGCCACATAATGCATGCACTCAGGTCACTCCACAACAAGTACAAATATGACTTTGTCATTGTCCATGTTGGTGTGAATGACCCGAGATGTACCTCCCTGGACTACATGAAAAGAGACATGGAGGAGCTCTCTGATCTTGTAGCCCAGGCCGGTATGAACCTAGCCCTGAGTAGCATCCTGCCATCACCCAGAATGATACCACAGTACAAGGACAAAATTATTGACTTTAACAATTGACTAAGCTTCTGGTGTCATTCTAAGGGAATCCAGTATCTGTCTGCCTGGGATGACATGACCGACAGACCACGCTGCTTTGTCAGAGATGGCCTGCACCTGTCGCCCTTGGGATTCCGGATACTGGCCAAGACTCTTGCCACCCCTATAGAGCCTTTTTTAGGCAAGGTTCAAATGGCAAATTCACCACAGTAACAGGTACAAGCAAGCAAAATCTGAGGGTAATGCTACTCAATGCTAGAAGTCTAAACCTCAAAATGCACTCACTTGAGGCACTCCTTAAAATGGAGAACATTGACATCTGTGCAGTGACAGAGACCTGGTTCAAAGCTCCAGAGAGCACCCTTGCATTACCAGGCTATAATTCATACCACACCGTTCGGCCACCAAACCTGGACCGAAACACTAAAGCTGGAGGCATGTCCATATTCATTAAGGATATCCACACCTCCAAGCTAGTTGCACAGCATAATGCATCCGAGATTATCCAAGTTCAACTAACTCTGGGCAAAACCACAATCCAGATTGTAACTTGCTACAGACCCCCCACCATGCCCCAGGATTCCCACTCCTCTTTTCTTGATACACTGGAAAATATTAAGGTACAACCCAACACTCTAATAATAATGGGTGATTTCAACTACCCTACCATTAACTGGGAAAACTACTCATGTACCAACTCTTTTGCTCAACGTTTTCTGGAAATCATCAATTCCAACGCTTTGGATCAGCTTATCCACACCCCCACCAGGGGCAGCAATATCCTAGACATGGTCATCACCAGGATGGGTGACCGGTGCTCCACACCAGTGGTCAGCTCCTCGTTGGTCAGATCTGACCACAAGCTAATCACCCTAGACATCCACATCCCGCTCCCATCCCCCATTAGAAAAACAACTGTAAAAATATTTCTCCAAAGCCAACTTCACGCATCTTGAGACAGAAGTGGCAAACTTCATGACACCCATGCAGATGGACAATAGAGGTATGACTGCTGAATCCTACACAAATGCATTTTATAAGCACTTACATGAGTGCATGGATCATGCTATCCCTAACAGAACCAAGATGCTATCCTCCCAAAAAAGAAAGCCAATTTGGTGGTCTTCTGCCATAAACAAACTCTACAAAAAAAGAAAGAAACTGTTGGAAAAAAAGAGTAAAATCCCATGATTGGAGGAACTCCCTGGTCAGCCTCAGTAAGAAGCTGAGATCCCTCATAAAATCCTCCAAAGCTAGCTATGAAAACAAAATCGCCACTAATTCTAAAGACAACCACAAAGCATTCTATAGCTATGTCAAGAATCTCAATGGCAACACTCAGATCTGCTCTGAGTTACAGTACAATGACACTAAATATACAGAACCAACTGATATTGCCAACATCCTGGCAGATAGGTTCAGTGCTAAATTTACCCCGCTCTCACCCTTTAAAGGGCCCATCTTTATAACAGAAGAATGCAAAGTTACTGTAATCACGGCTGCACAGGTAAAAACCTCACTCTCCAAAGCCAAGAACACAGCATACATGGGACCTGACAACATCCCAGGCTGCCTTCTACACAAACTACAGAAAGAAATGGCACCCCACCTAAGTACCATGTTCAATCATAGTCTCACCTCAGGCTTTGTGCCGATTGAATGGCGCACGGTGACGGTTATCCCACTCCACAAAGGGGGGTCCACAACAGACCCCAGGAACTACTGCCCCATTAGCCTGACGAGCCTGGTCTGCAAGGCCATGGAACGTATCATCATGGAACTCATAAACAAAGATATTGGAGATCTCCAGACTCTGGACCCCACACAGTTCGGGTTTGTAAAAGGCTGATCATGTCTCCTAAACCTGATAGACTTCTTTGAAGTAGTCACCAAAACCATAGATGAGGGTAAGGTGGTTCACACAGCCTATCTAGATCTCACCAAGGCATTCAACACCATCCCCCACTCACAAATTATAGATAAACTCACTAAACTAGGTATAAATCCCTATGTCACAAGATGGGTTGCCAACTTGCTTACTGACAGAACTCACACTGGGAAAGTAGCAGACTCCAAATCAGACTTCAGACCAGTGACAAGTGGAGTACCACAGGGTTCAGTCCTGGATCCTCTCCAGTTTGGTATCTACTTCTCTGAAGTACAGGCTAACACAGAAGGTCTTTGGCTAACTAAATTCGCAGATGACTGTAAACTAGGAGCCATAATCAAAACTCCTAACGATGTGGACATCCTACAAAAGGGCCTCACTGAGACAGATACCTGGTGTCAAACCCGTGGTCTCAAGCTCAGTGCCAAAAAGTGCATTGTCATCCCCTTTGGTAAAAACTCTGTATCCATGAACTACTACATAGGTGGTAGTCTACTTAACACTGAAAGTGTGATGAGACCTTGGGACACAGGTGGACAGTAGTCTCTCCTTCGATAATCATATCGCCATAGTGGTCAGGAAATCCTTCTACATGGCACACCTCATCACAAAAGGTTTCTCATCCAGAAAAAAGAGGTCATTGTTCCCTAGTACTCATCACTTATTAGACCCATTAAAGAACACAACACCCCTTTTGGTATGTACCTCACAAGACATCTACAACAACTGGAAAGGCCACAAAAATTCCTCATAAAGAGGATTACTGGCCTCAAACAGATGCCTTATGCAGACCGACTCAAAAAACTCCAGCTTTACTCCGTCGCATATTGCCTACTCAGAGGCGAGCTCTGCCTAACATACAAAGCTATGTCAACCCGAGAGCTGTTGGACATGCTCCACTTAAAGAAATCCTAATCCCTCCGAGTTACACACTCTAGGGCCTAAACCTTGTCAATACAATAAACAGAATATGCTGGAGGGATAGATTCCTGTCCCAGAGACTTCCCATACTCTGGAACAGACTACCTATCTATGTCAAACAGAGATCCTCATTAGCACTCTTCAAGAAAAATCTTGATGATTAGATGGAAATTCACCCCGGGATCACTTCTGTTGTTCTGCTTGATAGGAGCACAGGAAAATAATTTTCTTTGGTGGCAAAAGCCAGGGTACCTTTTTGGCTAGTCTTGTATAGGCCCTAGAGCCAATAGCCCAGTACCAACCTATGAACCTTTGAACCTAGACAACCAAACAACCTGCACCTCCCGTCACAAACCAGACAACACATAAAACACAAAATCAGTGTGCTGCACAATCACAGCCCTTAAGGTGAGAAAACATACCTAACACACTAGTGATACGTGACTCTATAGTCAGGCACACTGACGTCCCACTCACTAGTCTCGACAAGCAGAAGGTTACTGTTAGCTGCCTATTGGGAGCCAGAATCCACCACATAACACATACACTCAGGTCACACCAGAACAAGTACAAATATGACTCTGTCATTGTTCATGTTGGTGTGAATGACCTGAGACATACCTCCCCAGACTACATGAAAAGAGACATGGAAGAGCTCTCTGATCATGTAGCCCAGGTTGATATGACCTTGACCCTGAGTAGCATCCTACCCTCACCAAGAATGATACCTTAGCATAAAGAAAAAATGATAAATTTCAACAATTGGCTAAGCTTCTGGTGTCATTCAAAGGGGATCCAGTGTCTGTCAGCCAGGGACGACATGCTCGACAAGCCACGTTGCCTCTCAAGAGACAGCTTGCACCTGTCACCCCTAGGCTTTCAAATACTGGCCAAGGCTCTTGCTGCCCCCATAGTGCCTTTTCTAGGCAAGACTCAAAAGTCAAACCCACCTCCGTAAACAGCACAATTAACAAATAACTGAGGGTTATGCTACTCAATGCCAGGAGTTTAAACCTCAAAATGCACGCGCTTGAAGCACTCCTCAGTATGGAGAATGTTGACATCTGTGCATTAACTGAAACCTGGTTCAAAGCTCCAGAGAGCACCCCAGCACTACAAGGCTACAACCCATACCACACATTTCGGCCACAGAACACGGACCCAAACACAAAAGGAGGGGGTGCATCCATATTCATCAAGGATACCTACACCTCCAGGTTAGTGGTGCAGCATGATACCTCTGAGATCATCCATGTGCAACTAACATTGGGCAAATCTGCAGTGCAAATCGTGGCCTGCTACAGATCACCCTCCATGACCCAGGACCACCACTCCACCTTTCTGGAGACACTGGAAACATGAAGGTCCTACCGAACACCCTTATATTGTGCAATTTCAATTACCCTACTATTAACTGGGAAAACTGCTGGAGTACAACTCCCAGGCTCAGAGCTTCCTGGAATTTATCAAGTCAAATGCCCTGGATCAGCTGGTAAACTTCCCTACCAGAGGTGAAAATATATTGGACCTGGTCATCACCAACATGGGCGACAGGTGTTCCACACCAGAGGTCAACCCGTCACTGGTTAGATCAGACCATAAACTAATCACTCTGGATGTCCACACCCCACCACCACCCCCAACTAAGGAAACCACAGTAAAAAACTTTTTTAAAGCAAACTTCACCTTACTTAAGACAGAGGCAGGAAATTTCACAGCCCCCACGCTAAAGGATAACGTAGCCCAAGATGCAGAAACCTTTACAATTGCACTCTATGAGCACCTACAAAGATGCATGGATTGTGCCATCCCTAGTAAAACCAAGACTCACTCCTGTAAGAGAAGGAAAGCAGTCTGGTGGACCCCTGCTGTAAACAGGCTATACAATAGAAGGAGGAAACTAGTTCAGAAAAAAAGCAAATCCCAAGAAGGAAAGACATCCCTGATCAGTATCAGTAAGAAACTAAGCCTTCTTGAGCTATGTTAAGAATCTAAGTGGCAACTCGCAGATATGCACTGAACTAGTGCAAAATAGCACAAAATATACTGAAACTACTGATATTACCAACATCCTGGCAGATAGATTCAGTGCAAACTTCACCTCACCCCCAAAAGGGCCCACAACAATACTGGAAAAGTGTAGTGTCACAGAAATCACAGATGTATAGGTGAAAACAGCCCTTTCAAAAGTGAAAAACACAGCGTCAATGGGGCCAGATGAGGTCATCGGTTGCGTCTTGCATGAACTACAGAACGAACTAACCCCCCACCTAAACACGCTGTTCAACCTCAGCCTCTCCACAGGCTATGTGCCCATAGAATGATGCACAACAATGGTTATTCCACTTTCCAAAGAGGGGCCACAACTGACCCTGGTAACTATTCCCCCATAAGCCTGACTAGCCTGGTCTGCAAGGTTATGGAGCACATCATTATGGAATTCATTACCAAAGACATTGGGTACCTCCAAACACTTGACCTGACCCAGTTTGGCTTTGTTAAGGGCAGGCCATGCCTACTAAACCTGGTTGACTTGTTCGAGACAGTCACCAAGGCCATAGATGAGGGAAAGGTGGTTCACACAGCCTACCTTGACCTTGCCAAGGCTTTTGACACCATTCTCCACTCGGGTATTACAGAAAAACTCACCAGCCTGAACATAAACCCCCTTGGTCATGGGATGGGTTGCCAACTGGCTTACAGGCAGAACTCACATGGTAAGAATAGTGGGCTCCAGGTCCAACTTTAAACCAGTCACAAGTGGTGTCCCCAAGGCTCAGTCCTGGGACCCCTACTGTTTGGCATATACTTCTCAGAAGTACAGGCAAACACAGGAGGACTATGGCTAACCAAGTTCGCCAATGACTGCAAACCGGGAGCCATAATTGACTCTCCATCTGACATGGACATCCTCCAAAAGGGCCTTACTGAGATGGACACCTGGTGTCAAAGTCATGGCCTCAAGCTAAATGCCAAAAAATGCATAGTCATCCCATTTGGGGAAAAACAAAACACCCACGAATTACCACATAGGCGGCAGCTCCATTAATACAGAAGAGGTAGTAAGAGATCTGGGGACCCAAGGTAGATAGTAATCTCTCCTTTGACAATCATATTGCCAAAGTAGTTAGGAAATCCTTCTATGTGGCCCATCTAATTAGTAAAGGGTTCACATCTAGAAATAAAGAGGTTATAGTGCCCCTCTACTCGTCACTCATCAGACCCATCATAGAGTACAATGCCCCATTTGGGATGTACCTCACAACACACTTCCAACAGCTGGAAAAACCACAGAAGTACCTCACCAAGAGGATTACTGGCCTCAAACATATGTCCTATGCAGCCCAACTGAAAAAACTCTGGCTGTAGTCAGTGGCATATCGCTTACTCAGAGGTGATCTCTGCCTGACTTACAAAGCCATGTCCAGCTCAGAATTGATGGACATGCTCCACCTAAAGAAATTCAAGTCACTGCGAACCACACATTCTAGTAAGCTAAACCTCGCCACAACAATAAATAGAATATGCTGGAGGGATAGATTCCTGTCACAGAGACTCCCCATGCTTTGGAACAAAACTCCAAACTACATTAGGCAGAGCCCCTCACTAACACTCTTCAAGAGAAACCTTGACGAGTGGATGGGTAACAGAAAATACACCCCTGGGATCACTTCATTGGCTCTGCTTGACAGAGGATCAGTTAATTAATCAATGGGGCGGCGAAAGCCGAGACACTCTGGCTAGTCTTATAAATGCCCTCGGGCAGATAGCCTAGTACCTACCTATGAACCTATGAACCATTGGGTATACTCTTAGCAGAGTGTTAGCAGTGATGTAATTTGCAGGGGTGATTATCTTCCCATAGGGTATAAATATGCATTTTTTTGCATTGCCTTTTTGGCTATGGTTCTGACACCAGTTACTTGGCTGTCAGACCCTCCTCAAGGATATCTATATCTTTGGTGGAATCAATCATTACACCCATATTGCAGTCAGCTAAAGACCCTTTATATTTGCTATGACTTCAAGGAAGTATATTCCAAATAGGAGAGGTCCCAATACTGAGACCCCTGTAACACCACTAGTAAGTGGCCTATTGATGGAGGTGGATGTCCCCACCTTAAGTTCATATGTCCTACCCATGAGCCATTTGACTATCCTTCAGGTTACAAAATTTGTGAGTTTGTATGTAATACCCAAGTGAAGTATTGTGTCAAATGCCTATGCCAGGTTGATGTAGGCAGTATGCACTATTTTGCCTATCATCCATGGTTCAAGTGGCCTTCACAAAGTAGTTCACCAGGTTTAGTAGGTTTGACGTACCCTTGATGAAACCAAACTTGGATGGGTCCAGTATTTGAAGATTTACTATGTCTTTATTTATTAGATCCATGATCATTCTTTCCATGGCCTTGCATATAAGAATAGTATAACTTATGGATCTGTAGTTCCCCGGGTCTGGTGATGGTTCACATTTATGTACAAGGATGAGCAGTCCTTCATTCCCTAGGGATGAAGCCTATCTGGAGGCTGTGGCTGAACAAAGATTCTTGTGGCCCTGACATGTTATGTTTCAAACTATTTAGGAGTCATCCCTGGATATTATCAGGGCCCATTTCTGTAGTGTGTTTAGCTCTGGAGAGTACACTGAGGACCCATTCTTTAGTAACAGTCGGGGGATAAATAAGTAACCGGTCATCTTCGAGTCATATGGAGTCTGTCTTCTGTGTGTTCCTTATTGTTCTTATGCAATAGTTTTGAGTAAAGTTACTGTCCTCTACTCTTTTGTCTTGGACTTTGATAGCTTCTTTAGCCAATTAAATGTTTCTGTTATGGCTTCTCTCTCTCTATACTACGAGGTTGAGAGGCATGCATTCAGTTATAACTGAAATGTCATGAAATCCCAAAAAAATTAATGGCTTTAATTATATGTATATTCCTATGCACTAGGCAGTCATTTTTTCCCTACTTAGAACAAGCCAGTATTACTGTATACATACATACATACATAAATAAGCAAACAGGCACACATACTCCATGTGAAATTGTACTTTCATTTATTTTATTAAATAAATAAATAAATAAGCAAGCAGACAAAGAGGTTCCATGTGAAGTCATAGTTTTATTTATTTGACTGTTTCATAACTAATGATATATGTAGGCATAGATAGCTATTTTTGATATAATGTAACAGTTTTGCAGTGAAACAGTGTAAACTGCATCTGACAGCAAATGTGATATTTTGTCGCAAACAGACCATTTACTGCTGAAATGTAACAATGCAAGACTTCTGTAATACACACTCAATAGTTTAAAGAACACCATTGCACATACAAATAAAAAATAAAAATGGAAACATCCTTCTATAATTAACATAGCAACTCTGATAAACAGCTTATTTATATTTATAAATTTTTACATAAATACATGTATACAAATATTTCATGCATGAGCAATAATGCCCTTCTAACCTGCATAGTTATAGTTATAGTATGACCTCATTTCCATTTCTTATATTTTGTTTGGCTATCACACTGGTTTCAATAAACCCTACATGGTCTGCTAAGACCATGTGCGTGTCTCGGCACGATGTGCACATGGTAGCACACTGTTTTAGATTCAGTATCTAGAATCAGCACAGTAAATATTGCGGCATGCTAATAAACCAGTCCAAGATGGAGGAGCAATTCAACAATTTATAAAGCAACCATGTAGACTCGCTGCTGGTTTTCCCTGCAAATTCCAAAACCTACTGGAATACAGCCACAGAAAAAAGTCTACACAGAAAGAATGTTAGGGGCTGCTGTTTCTTTAATTCATGTGTATCTGCAACTGGTTGAAGTCTATGCTGCTACTGATAATAGACCAAGGCCAAGAAGGAGAAAGGTTTTTGGTCCCCATTTTACTTATCACATGATGTGGAAATTGTGGAGTGATACAGGATAGATGGAGACACACTACAGGAACTCTGCAACCTCTGTCATATAAAGGTCAGACCCAGGGCAAACCGAGGGGAACCAATACCAGTGGAAACTATGGTAGATGTAGCCCTTAGAATCTTAGCTACAGGAACTTTTCAGAGACCAACAGGGGACATGTTGGGGGTTTCACAGGCATCAGCATAAAGGATACTTCATCAATTTCTGAATGTTATGCTCCAACATGCCAGTGACCACATATATTTTCCCTGTCCACCTGAGGACAGGACTACAAAAATGCAAGACTTCTACCCTGTGGCACACTATCCTGAAGTACTGGGTGCAATAGATTGTACACATGTAGAAATCAAGATACTACCTGGGGAACAGGGCAGGGTCTACATAAATAAGAAAGGCTTCCACTTCATCAACTGCCAAGTTGTGTGTAATGCTAAGGGAATCATCTTGAATGTGTGTGCTAGCAACCCAGGCCATTACCATGACTCACATATATGGCACACCTCCCAGCTGTATCAGATGTTCAGTAGGGGTGATATCCCACAGGGTCATTTACTGGGGATGCAGATTATGCACTGGAATCATGGCTCATGATGCCCATCAGAAATGCATACACACCTGCAGAAGAGAACCACAATGAGGCGCATGCTGAAACCGAGCATGTGTTTGGGCTGCTGAAGTCACAGTTCCAATGCCTAGATACATCTGGGGAAGCCCTGCACTACAATCCATATACATATACAGAAATATTCACAGTGTGTGCCATTCTTCACAACATCCTCCTGAGAAAACAGCATCAGCAGGATGAACAGAGGGAAGGGGCACACATGCCACCACCAGTGGCAAGGTCACCACACCCACATGCAGATGAGAAGTCAGAGGGGGAACCAGCAGCTGCTGTGGGTGTAGGCAGACATAGTCATACTCAATATGCCCTTGCATTATCTAAGAGGCAATGCATAGCACACTCAGTCACCACCTGAGGGTCTAAAACCTTTATCCTACATACATACATGCAGTAACATTGATGCCAGGCAAAGCTCACAGCCTTTACCTACCCATGTAAAGGTTGTGTACTCCTGGCATAAGACAGACTCAGCCCTGAAATAAACCTGTATCAATCTCTGGATTTACATGGGAAATCTTAAACCTGGAGTGTTTAATCAGAATTGGGTAATAATACAAATGAGTGGCATGCCCCTGCATGTTCTTACTTGCTAATGTAAGTAAGTAAAAGTTGATTATTTTTTACAGCAATGACTTTCAAATGTGACAGCAGACACTTGTGTGAATACATGTGTCATCTATCAGGTAATAGTCCTCATGCATCAAAGATTCACACGTTCATACCTATCAAAAGTACTGATGGTCAATGAATGTCCTCAGTCTGTCCTCCTACTTTTGTACTGGAAAATCATTAAAGAGAAGTTAGAAAGTAATGAGACACATTTCATTTTCAGACTTCTTAACCCTCAGAACATTCTGATGCAAAAAAAGTCTTTTGATTCTATCAGCTGTCTTACTTTCCAACACCAAAATATGTGAAGAGCACAATTAGAAAAACAACCTCACAAACACAAATATACTAAGCACTAAGGCAGATATGCACCCTGAGCATCAGACACAAAAGCCTATGTATCCCTCAATTCAAATGATAGAAAGCAAGGATATGGCAGAGATATCATCACTTGCACAGAGTGTTTTTGGGGGGGCAGGAAGCCTAGGCTGACAGAAAAGGTAAGACAGTGCATGTGAGTAAGAAACAGAAACAGACAGACATTTGTCTAAAGTAACAAATGACCAGTGTGACAGAATGAGCTTGACGCCTCACAAATGAACACTCTAAGAGGCATGTGTGTGTGTGTGTGTGTGTGTGTGTGTGTGTGTGTGTGTGTGTGTGTGTGTGTGTGTGCACTTGTGTGTGTGCATGTGTGTGTGCATGTGAGTGCACTCATGTGTGTGCATGTGTGTGTGTGTGTGTGTGTGTGTGTGTGTGTGTGTGTGTGTGCACTTGTGTGTGCATGTGTGTGTGCATGTGAGTGCACTCATGTGTGTGCATGTGTGTGTGTGTGTGTGTGTGTGTGTGTGTGTGTGTGTGTGTGTGTGTGTGTGCGTGCGTGTGCCTATGTGCATGTGTGAGTGTGTGCGTGTGTGTGTGCGTGCACGCATGTGTGTGTGTGTGAGTGTGAGCATGTGTTTGCGCATGTGTGTATGCGCGTGTGTGTGAGCGTGTGTGTGTGTGTGTGTGTGTGTGTGTGTGTGTGTGTGTGTGTGTGTGTGTGTGTCTGTATGGGCCCTTCAGTTGAACTTGGTGTGTGACAGACAAGCTGTATGCTATCTCTATGTCTTGGTATGTCAGACTGGTTTGAGTTGTGTATGTTAGAGGTGGCAGGTCATTGTTGTCATTCCTGACTAAGAGACCTGGTTCTGCCAGGAGTTGCACTGGCATGTCCATGCCCCTCTCAGATGTACTGCTGTTGCCTGAATGTGACTGATGTCTCCTCTGAGGACAGCCAGGACCACAGCTCCATGGTCTGCCATGTCTGGGAGTGGACACCTCAACCAGTATTGGAGCAGTGGAAGTAGACCCACTATTGGAGTGTGATCTGGCATGGCCACATCAGCTAACATCAGATGATGTTGATGACCTATGCCTACATGGATGCCATCTTCCTCACAGCAGATGTTCCATCACAGACACCACCCATTCCAGTGTGTCATTCATCTGCCAAAATAATCAGCAACATGGTGGAGACAGTCACGCATGTCAGCATTTGCAGCATCTACAACCCTAAGCATATCTCTGGAGTACCTATTGGAACATACCTGTGCCTCCATGATGGACCTAAACATAAGTTGAGTGGCATGGGAAGACAAGCCTGCATCGGGTGGATGATGGGCAGCAGGCCCCCTACGAGCACCCCTAACAATCCTCCTGTGTGACATCTTGCCCACACTTTGGTTACAGCTATAGCCAACAGGTACTGAAGCCACAGTAACCCCACTAGCCTAATTGAGAACATCACCCTCCACCTGTCCAATATTTGATGGCTCATTGGAATGTGTTCGCATAAGCCTACTGGCTGTGTCTGATGGAATTATAGGTGATGGCTGAATGTCAACCACAGTGTCAGATTCAACCTCTGTACCCTCCCACCACTGTGCTTCTGTTTGCCTACCATCATCATCAGAGTCTGCTGATACACTGACATCAGGTGGTAAGAGTCCCACACTTCCACTGTCAGGATCACCTGTGATAATAAGCAACAAACACAGGAAAGCAATTAAAACCTACACTGCTATAGTCCAATATATGCTAACAACCTAACAGTGGTACCACTATTACAGACAGTACAGCAATACACACAACAGTCCTGACACCCACATCAGAAAATAAGTATTTCTTTTAACTCCTCATCAATATGGACAAAAAATGTTTGGATTACGTTGTTGCCCGGGCTCTCCCAGGCTTTATCAAGACAAGTAAAACAGGGAATATACTTCCTTTATATATGTTTTGTCCTTCCCAATTAATCAATTATATAGTTGTACTTAATTGAATTGTTTATGCTTAATTAATTAAGAAATCCCTGATGTTTAAAGACATATTGTTGAATACTTTTTCAAACGTTTTTTAAAACATTAAGTATGCATTCACAACACACCTTTCCGCAACATATTTAAACAACATATCTGAACAACATTTGTAGGGGTCCACAAACACAAAATTGGGTTGTAACATACTATAATTATAAAAGTTTGTTCTTCTTCTATTTTAAAAGCCTAATAAATATTATAAATAAAACTGACTGAAGGTACGGTGAACTTTAATAAAAATTGTAACACTAACAATGCTCAACTTGAGCAGCTTGTAACAGATTTTAATAACAAGCTGTATTCCTTTAAAACAACTCAGCTCGAAATAGAATATTTAAATGAGTGCATTAGAGTGGGGCGCATACCTAAAGGACTGCGCTTCAACAAAATGCCTAACAATGCAATTCCAGGTTCAAAGTTGTTTAAAGAAATTTCAGATTTATATGATAGAACGGGCCTGGAATTATTGAAACTAATGGTTGTGGATTATGAAGGCAAAACAAATGTGTTACTTGCTGACATTGATTCCATTAATGCCAGCATTACTGATAACATGAACTTTTCGAGTATTAAAAGGGATTATGAAAAATCATTTATTGAGGTAGACAACCATTGTGATAGGATTGTGCAAAGAAAGATCAAGAAGCTTGAAAGAGATTTACAAGACTATAATAATGGAGTAGCATATATTTTTTCAAAAGGAGCTGACAGGCCCTTCCCCAGAAAATATAATTATAAAAATATGGCAAGAGGAGCACACAATGAGGGGCATGATGGGTACAATGTTCAAAACAGAACCTTCACTCCAAAAAGAGGAGAGAGACCACCTTACAAAACCAATCAGGTTCAGGATCAGGGTTTTCACTATGCCCAGGGAGACAAACATACAGAGAAACAAATCAGTCAGCCCAGGGGTGGAGCAAATTCAGGAGATAGTTGCTCCATTGCCCTCTTTAATGATAGAAACAATTCATTTGCCAACTTGTACAGTGGCAAAACAGGGGAATTTTTCTATTTATAATTATACTGATGTTCCGGCAAATAATTTGTTTTTTGAATTATTTAAAAAGGGTTTCCATTATGTACCCGAAAAATCCATTAACATTCCAAAAACCATTTTGGACCTAAAACTTTTCACTAGAAATTTAAACGTGAATATTTATTTCAAGGGTGAGCAGAACACTGAGAATCTCTTTCAAAGAGCCAGTACCTTTAATCCACCCCTCCACCCTGTCCTAAAAGTGTTTGAGGACATTGTAGAAACAGAGTTCAGAAGTTTTGTAAAAAATAAAAAGGAATACAAAGCTAACAACTTCACAAGGGATTACTTTGACACCATAAAATTCTTTAAACAAGAAGGGATTAGACCAATGAAACCGGACAAGGGTGGCAGGGTTGTTCTTATGTACAAACATGAATATGAAGCACATATTTCTAATATTTTGCATGACACTGAAAAATACTCAGAGGTTTCTATCAATGAACGCAACATTGCATACGCAAAAATTAAATTCAAGTTAGAAGATCATCTTATGCAAGGGGTCCTGAATGAAAAATTATTTAACTACCTTTTTGTACAAAAACCCTTAATGCCAATTATATTTGGCATTCTGAAAGTCCATAAAGGCCTCGACCCCTTAAAATTTAGGCCCATAGTTGCTGGTGCAAAAGGTATTACTGAGCCATTGGGCAAATTTATTGATATTTCAACCAAGAAACTTGTTTCATCAATACAATGCCTTTGTAAGGATTCATGGGAATTTTTGAAAGGGATAAAGAGTGAATTTTTCACCATGACTAACTATATGGTTACCATCGATATAGTGGATTTATTCCCCAGCATTCCCCACACCATCGGTATAGAATGGTTCAGTAGAATACTTATTGAGAAATCGGGTTTTAGCAGTAACATAATAAATTTAATAGTTGAATTTATGGAACTTATTTTAAACAACAACTTCATCATTTTTAATGGAGAATTATTTAAACAACAAAAAGGGGTTGCAATGGGCACACCTTGTGCCACGGCCTATTCAAACCTAGTTTTACACTTTTGGGAAAGTAAATTTATTTTTTCAACATGTTGGGTAAAAAACATTGTGCACTACAAAAGATTCCTGGATGATAATTGCATTTTGTGGAAAGGTGATATTACTGAATTTGAAAAATGTATACATCATATTAATGCCTCTACTAGTTTTTTAAAGTTTACATACAAAATTAACCCTTTTGAACTACATTATCTAGATATAACTTTAAGGAAGAACAACATATCCAAGCAGTTTGAATCATGTATTTTCAGAAAAAACACTTATTCAAACATGTTGTTACATTTTGAAAGCAATCACCCACTGTTTCAAAAGAAGAGGATCATAAAAGGTCAACTAATAAGAGCATCCAGAATCTGCAGCACAGATACCCTTTACCACAACGAATGTGAATATTTAAAAAAACTGTTTCTGAAAAAAGGTTATCCAACCAGCTTGTTTGAAATGTTGGCTAATGAATATCTCAAAAAAGGAGCACACAGTTTCCCCCACTACTTGGTAATACAGAATCCCAAGGAATTGTCATCACAAAGAATAATGATAGGTCAAAGAAGCCTTCCTTTTTATACACATACAATAACAACAATGTGGAAATTGAGAACACTATAAACAAATTTTGGCCTATTCTCTTTATTAATGAAGAACTTAAAAAAAGTATTCCTAATAAACCCCAATTCGTTAGAAGAAGGGACTGTAACTTGAAAGAATTATTAGAAAGGGATGCACCACCCAGCAATAATAAGAACCAACTTACCAGAGGAACTTATAAATGCAATTCTTGCAACCAATGCTGTTTTATATTAAACAACAAAGGTATTTATCTTAAATCTAGAAATATAAATATATTTCCATCAGGTCATTTTAATTGTAACTCAAAAGGTATGGTTTACCTTGGATTTTGCGAATACTGTTTATGCTTTTATGTTGGAAAAACTGAAAGGACCCTAAAAAGAAGGGTATATGAGCACATTTATGAAGTTAAAAATAAGAAAGAATCTAATGCATTTTACAAGCATTCTATGACTTGTAGCAATATGTGCTTAAAATTTTTGGTGTTGGAGCAATTATGTACCAGTATAAGAGGAGGTGACTGGGAGGCATCCCTGGAATATAAAGAATTGTTATGGCAAATTAAACTAAATGCCACAAAACCACCAGGGTTTAATGATGCCATAAGTATTAACAGTGCCCTTAAATTACGAAGAGCCAAATTATAGTGAGATTACTTAATGCATAGGTGTTAAGGTTCTTAGTGGTTTTATGTTAAGAGAAACAAAATTATACCACAAGATATGCTTGTTGCTATGAACATGGATTGAAATAGGATGGCATTTGAGTGTTGATTATTTGCACAGACGTTTACAAAGTTCACTTTTTTTGCATTCTTTCACATTTGCACATCTTGTAGTATGTTAGGATTGGTTATATACAGACCACATATATTTAAAAAGGTTTTTAATTTTTTAGTCACGTTTTATAACGGAACCTTTTAATTATAAAGTATTTATATAGGATGTTGCTTACATATGTACATCCATTATACTTACATTATTTATTAAAACTATTTATATATATTTGTTTGTATAGGTTCATTTAAATTAAGAATTTTTAATCCAACAGGATTTTTACAGTCAGTTTTATTTATAATATTTATTAGGCTTTTAAAATAGAAGAAGAACAAACTTTTATAATTATAGTATGCTACAACCCAATTTTGTGTTTGTGGACCCCTACAAATGTTGTTCAGATATGTTGTTTAAATATGTTGCGGAAAGGTGTGTTGTGAATGCATACTTAATGTTTTAAAAAACGTTTGAAAAAGTATTCAACAATATGTCTTTAAACATCAGGGATTTCTTAATTAATTAAGCATAAACAATTCAATTAAGTACAACTATATAATTGATTAATTGGGAAGGACAAAACATATATAAAGGAAGTATATTCCCTGTTTTACTTGCCTTGATAAAGCCTGGGAGAGCCCGGGCGAAAGCGCTTGACTGTATCAGTGTGTTTTCCTGTGAGCTGTTTGTTTTGTGAATATCGAGCGTGTAATAAAAGGATTTTTTGCTGAATATCATCTGTATCCAGGTCCTGGTGATTGCTCTGGCCGTGAGCTGTTGCTTTTTGGTTTACTCGTTCTGCTTTCTACAGATTTATTGTTGTTGCTTTTTTAGCATGGCCGAGAATCCTGGTACTGTGGATTTCAATAACACTCCGGTTATTTTGAATAATGAGGATGACGTTGAATGTCCTGACGATGCGCCTGTTACCAGAGGGGAGTTCAAGCAGGTTATCTGCCTGCTTTCACAGTTAAGCGGTTTGTTGCTGAACGAAAGCAGTAATGCCACAACAGGTTTGCCGCCCAACCAACAGAACCTAAGGGATAACCAAGAACCGGTAGTCAAACGAAAAAGGAATACTTTCGTTGACATTACGGAAGATCTCCGTAACTCATGCCAATCGCTACAAGAACAGCATGTAAAGGGTCCCAGTTCGGCGCCGAAGCAGGGGGCTGCATTTAGTGACTTTAACATTAAAAAATGGACTAGCAAGCATTTCAGGTTTGCTGAAGGTACGGTGAACTTTAATAAAAATTGTAACACTAACAATGCTCAACTTGAGCAGCTTGTAACAGATTTTAATAACAAGCTGTATTCCTTTAAAACAACTCAGCTCGAAATAGAATATTTAAATGAGTGCATTAGAGTGGGGCGCATACCTAAAGGACTGCGCTTCAACAAAATGCCTAACAATGCAATTCCAGGTTCAAAGTTGTTTAAAGAAATTTCAGATTTATATGATAGAACGGGCCTGGAATTATTGAAACTAATGGTTGTGGATTATGAAGGCAAAACAAATGTGTTACTTGCTGACATTGATTCCATTAATGCCAGCATTACTGATAACATGAACTTTTCAAGTATTAAAAGGGATTATGAAAAATCATTTATTGAGGTAGACAACCATTGTGATAGGATTGTGCAAAGAAAGATCAAGAAGCTTGAAAGAGATTTACATGACTATAATAATGGAGTAGCATATATTTTTTCAAAAGGAGCTGACAGGCCCTTCCCCAGAAAATATAATTATAAAAATATGGCAAGAGGAGCACACAATGAGGGGTATGATGGGTACGATGTTCAAAACAGAACCTTCACTCCAAAAAGAGGAGAGAGACCACCTTACAAAACCAATCAGGTTCAGGATCAGGGTTTTCACTATGCCCCAGGGAGACAAACATACAGAGAAACAAATCAGTCAGCCCAGGGGTGGAGCAAATTCAGGAGATAGTTGCTCCATTGCCCTCTTTAATGATAGAAACAATTCATTTGCCAACTTGTACAGTGGCAAAACAAGGGAATTTTTCTATTTATAATTATACTGATGTTCCGGCAAATAATTTGTTTTTTGAATTATTTAAAAAGGGCTTCCATTATGTACCCGAAAAATCCATTAACATTCCAAAAACCATTTTGGACCTAAAACTTTTCACTAGAAATTTAAACGTGAATATTTATTTCAAGGGTGAGCAGAACACTGACAATCTCTTTCAAAGAGCTAGTACCTTTAATCCACCCATCCACCCTGTCCTAAAAGTGTTTGAGGACATTGTAGAAACAGAGTTCAGAAGTTTTGTAAAAAATAAAAAGGAATACAAAGCTAACAACTTCACAAGGGATTACTTTGACACCATAAAATTCTTTAAACAAGAAGGGATTAGACCAATGAAACCGGACAAGGGTGGCGGGGTTGTTCTTATGTACATACATGAATATGAAGCACATATTTCTAATATTTTGCATGACACTGAAAAATACTCAGAGGTTTCTATCAATGAACGCAACATTGCATATGCAAAAATTAAATTCAAGTTAGAAGATCATCTTATGCAAGGGGTCCTGAATGAAAAATTATTTAACTACCTTTTTGTACAAAAACCCTTAACGCCAATTACATTTGGCAGTCCGAAAGTCCATAAAGGCCTCGACCCCTTAAAATTTAGGCCCATAGTTGCTGGTGCAAAAGGTATTACTGAGCCATTGGGCAAATTTATTGATATTTCAACCAAGAAACTTATTTCATCAATACAATGCCTTTGTAAGGATTCATGGGAATTTTTGAAAGGGATAAAGAGTGAATTTTTCAACATGACTAACTATATGGTTACCATCGATATAGTGGATTTATTCCCCAGCATTCCCCACACCATCGGTATAGAATGGTTCAGTAGAATACTTATTGAGAAATCGGGTTTTAGCAGTAACATAATAAATTTAATAGTTGAATTTATGGAACTTATTTTAAACAACAACTTCATCATTTTTAATGGAGAATTATTTAAACAACAAAAAGGGGTTGCAATGGGCACACCTTGTGCCACAGCCTATTCAAACCTAGTTTTACACTTTTGGGAAAGTAAATTTATTTTTTCAACATGTTGGGTAAAAAACATTGTGCACTACAAAAGATTCCTGGATGATATTTGCATTTTGTGGAAAGGTGATATTACTGAATTTGAAAAATGTATACATCATATTAATGCCTCTACTAGTTTTTTAAAGTTTACATACAAAATTAACCCTTTTGAACTACATTATCTAGATATAACTTTAAGGAAGAACAACATATCCAAGCAGTTTGAATCATGTATTTTCAGAAAAAACACTTATTCAAACATGTTGTTACATTTTGAAAGCAATCACCCACTGTTTCAAAAGAAGGGGATCATAAAAGGTCAACTAATAAGAGCATCCAGAATCTGCAGCACAGATACCCTTTACCACAACGAATGTGAATATTTAAAAAAACTGTTTCTGGAAAAAGGTTATCCAACCAGCTTGTTTGAAATGTTGGCTAATGAAATATCTCAAAAAAGGAGCACACAGTTTCCCCCACTACTTGGTAATACAGAATCCCAAGGAATTGTCATCACAAAGAATAATGATAGGTCAAAGAAGCCTTCCTTTTTATACACATACAATAACAACAATGTGGAAATTGAGAACAGTATAAACAAATTTTGGCCTATTCTCTTTATTAATGAAGAACTAAAAAAAGTATTCCTAATAAACCCCAATTCGTTAGAAGAAGGGACTGCAACTTGAAAGAATTATTAGAAAGGGATGCACCACCCAGCAATAATAAGAACCAACTTACCAGAGGAACTTATAAATGCAATTCTTGCAACCAATGCTGTTTTATATTAAACAACAAAGGTATTTATCTTAAATCTAGAAATATAAATATATTTCCATCAGGTCATTTTAATTGTAACTCAAAAGGTGTGGTTTACCTTGGATTTTGCAAACACTGTTTATGCTTTTATGTTGGAAAAACTGAAAGGACCCAAAAAAGAAGGGTATATGAGCACATTTATGAAGTTAAAAATAAGAAAGAATCTAATGCATTTTACAAGCATTCTATGACTTGTAGCAATATGTGCTTAAAATTTTTGGTGTTGGAGCAATTATGTACCAGTATAAGAGGAGGTGACTGGGAGGCATCCCTGGAATATAAAGAATTGTTATGGCAAATTAAACTAAATGCCACAAAACCACCAGGGCTTAATGATGCCATAAGTATTAACAGTGCCCTTAAATTACGAAGAGCCAAATTATAGTGAGATTACTTAATGTATAGGTGTTAAGGTTCTTAGTGGTTTTATGTTAAGAGAAACAAAATTATACCACAAGATATGCTTGTTGCTATGAACATGAATTGAAATAGGATGGCATTTGAGTGTTGATTATTTGCATAGATGTTTACAAAGTTCACTTTTTTTGCATTCTTTCACATTTGCACATCTTGTAGTATGTTAGGATTGGTTATATACAGACCACATATATTTAAAAAGGTTTTTAATTTTTTAGTCACGTTTTATAACGGAACCTTTTAATTATAAAGTATTTATATAGGATGTTGCTTACATATGTACATCCATTATACTTACATTATTTATTAAAACTATTTATATATATTTTTTGTATAGGTTCATTTAAATTGAGAATTTTTAATCCAACAGGATTTTTACAGTCAGTTTTATTTATAATATTTATTAGGCTTTTAAAATAGAAGAAGAACAAACTTTTATAATTATAGTATGTTACAACCCAATTTTGTGTTTGTGGACCCCTACAAATGTTTTTCAGATATGTTGTTTAAATATGTTGCGGAAAGGTGTGTTGTGAATGCATACTTAATGTTTTAAAAAACGTTTGAAAAAGTATTCAACAATATGTCTTTAAACATCAGGGATTTCTTAATTAATTAAGCATAAACAATTCAATTAAGTACAACTATATAATTGATTAATTGGGAAGGACAAAACATATATAAAGGAAGTATATTCCCTGTTTTACTTGTCTTGATAAAGCCTGGGAGAGCCCGGGCAAAAGCACTTGACTGTATCAGTGTGTTTTCCTGTGAGCTGTTTGTTTTGTGGATATCGAATGTGTAATAAAAGGATTTTTTGCTGAATATCATCTGTATCCAGGTCCTGGTGATTGCTCTGGCCGTGAGCTGTTGCTTTTTGGTTTACTCGTTCTGCTTTCTACAGATTTATTGTTGTTGCTTTTTTAGCATGGCCGAGAATCCTGGTACTGTTGATTTCAATAACACTCCGGTTATTTTGAATAATGAGGATGACGTTGAATGTCCTGATGATGCGCCTGTTACCAGAGGGGAGTTCAAGCAGGTTATCTGCCTGCTTTCACAGTTAAGCGGTTTGTTGCTGAACGAAAGCAGTAATGCCACAACAGGTTTGCCGCCCAACCAACAGAACCTAAGGGATAACCAAGAACCGGTAGTCAAACGAAAAAGGAATACTTTCGTTGACATTACGGAAGATCTCCGTAACTCATGCCAATCGCTACAAGAACAGCATGTAAAGGGTCCCAGTTCGGCGCCGAAGCAAGGGGCTGCATTTAGTGACTTTAACATTAAAAAATGGACTAGCAAGCATTTCAGGTTTGCTGAAGGTATGGTGAACTTTAATAAAAATTGTAACACTAACAATGCTCAACTTGAGCAGCTTGTAACAGATTTTAATAATAAGCTGTATTCCTTTAAAACAACTCAGCTCGAAATAGAATATTTAAATGAGTGCATTAGAGTGGGGCGCATACCTAAAGGACTGCGCTTCAACAAAATGCCTAACAATGCAATTCCAGGTTCAAAGTTGTTTAAAGAAATTTCAGATTTATATGATAGAACGGGCCTGGAATTATTGAAACTAATGGTTGTGGATTATGAAGGCAAAACAAATGTGTTACTTGCTGACATTGATTCCATTAATGCCAGCATTACTGATAACATGAACTTTTCGAGTATTAAAAGGGATTATGAAAAATCATTTATTGAGGTAGACAACCATTGTGATAGGATTGTGCAAAGAAAGATCAAGAAGCTTGAAAGAGATTTACATGACTATAATAATGGAGTAGCATATATTTTTTCAGAAGGAGCTGACAGGCCCTTCCCCAGAAAATATAATTATAAAAATATGGCAAGAGGAGCACACAATGAGGGGTATGATGGGTACGATGTTCAAAACAGAACCTTCACTCCAAAAAGAGGAGAGAGACCACCTTACAAAACCAATCAGGTTCAGGATCAGAGTTTTCACTATGCCCCAGGGAGACAAACATACAGAGAAACAAATCAGTCAGCCCAGGGGTGGAGCAAATTCAGGAGATAGTTGCTCCATTGCCCTCTTTAATGATAGAAACAATTCATTTGCCAACTTGTACAGTGGCAAAACAAGGGAATTTTTCTATTTATAATTATACTGATGTTCCGGCAAATAATTTTTTTTTTGAATTATTTAAAAAGGGCTTCCATTATGTACCCGAAAAATCCATTAACATTCCAAAAACCATTTTGGACCTAAAACTTTTCACTAGAAATTTAAACTTGAATATTTATTTCAAGGGTGAGCAGAACACTGACAATCTCTTTCAAAGAGCCAGTACCTTTAATCCACCCCTCCACCCTGTCCTAAAAGTGTTTGAGGACATTGTAGAAACAGAGTTCAGAAGTTTTGTAAAAAATAAAAAGGAATACAAAGCTAACAACTTCACAAGGGATTACTTTGACACCATAAAATTCTTTAAACAAGAAGGGATTAGACCAATGAAACCGGACAAGGGTGGCGGGGTTGTTCTTATGTACAAACATGAATATGAAGCACATATTTCTAATATTTTGCATGACACTGAAAAATACTCAGAGGTTTCTATCAATGAACGCAACATTGCATATGCAAAAATTAAATTCAAGTTAGAAGATCATCTTATGCAAGGGGTCCTGAATGAAAAATTATTTAACTACCTTTTTGTACAAAAACCCTTAACGCCAATTATATTTGGCATTCCGAAAGTCCATAAAGGCCTCGACCCCTTAGAATTTAGGCCCATAGTTGCTGGTGCAAAAGGTATTACTG
Source organism: Protopterus annectens (assembly GCF_019279795.1). Classification (NCBI taxonomy): domain Eukaryota; kingdom Metazoa; phylum Chordata; order Ceratodontiformes; family Protopteridae; genus Protopterus; species Protopterus annectens. The sequence goes on along the minus strand of NC_056728.1, from coordinate 1,535,851,780 downwards.
AGCCATTGGGCAAATTTATTGATATTTCAACCAAAAAACTTGTTTCATCAATACAATGCCTTTGTAAGGATTCATGGGAATTTTTGAAAGGGATAAAGAGTGAATTTTTCAACATGACTAACTATATGGTTACCATCGATATAGTGGATTTATTCCCCAGCATTCCCCACACCATCGGTATAGAATGGTTCAGTAGAATACTTATTGAGAAATCGGGTTTTAGCAGTAACATAATAAATTTAATAGTTGAATTTATGGAACTTATTTTAAACAACAACTTCAGCATTTTTAATGGAGAATTATTTAAACAACAAAAAGGGGTTGCAATGGGCACACCTTGTGCCACGGCCTATTCAAACCTAGTTTTACACTTTTGGGAAAGTAAATTTATTTTTTCAACATGTTGGGTAAAAAACATTGTGCACTACAAAAGATTCCTGGATGATATTTGCATTTTGTGGAAAGGTGATATTACTGAATTTGAAAAATTTATACATCATATTAATGCCTCTACTAGTTTTTTAAAGTTTACATACAAAATTAACCCTTTTGAACTACATTATCTAGATATAACTTTAAGGAAGAACAACATATCCAAGCAGTTTGAATCATGTATTTTCAGAAAAAACACTTATTCAAACATGTTGTTACATTTTGAAAGCAATCACCCACTGTTTCAAAAGAAGGGGATCATAAAAGGTCAACTAATAAGAGCATCCAGAATCTGCAGCACAGATACCCTTTACCACAACGAATGTGAATATTTAAAAAAACTGTTTCTGGAAAAAGGTTATCCAACCAGCTTGTTTGAAATGTTGGCTAATGAAATATCTCAAAAAAGGAGCACACAGTTTCCCCCACTACTTGGTAATACAGAATCCCAAGGAATTGTCATCACAAAGAATAATGATAGGTCAAAGAAGCCTTCCTTTTTATACACATACAATAACAACAATGTGGAAATTGAGAACACTATAAACAAATTTTGGCCTATTCTCTTTATTAATGAAGAACTTAAAAAAAGTATTCCTAATAAACCCCAATTCATTAGAAGAAGGGACTGTAACTTGAAAGAATTATTAGAAAGGGATGCACTACCCAGCAATAATAAGAACCAACTTACCAGAGGAACTTATAAATGCAATTCTTGCAACCAATGCTGTTTTATATTAAACAACAAAGGTATTTATCTTAAATCTAGAAATATAAATATATTTCCATCAGGTCATTTTAATTGTAACTCAAAAGGTGTGGTTTACCTTGGATTTTGCGAACACTGTTTATGCTTTTATGTTGGAAAAACTGAAAGGACCCTAAAAAGAAGGGTATATGAGCACATTTATGAAGTTAAAAATAAGAAAGAATCTAATGCATTTTACAAGCATTCTATGACTTGTAGCAATATGTGCTTAAATTTTTTGGTGTTGGAGCAATTATGTACCAGTATAAGAGGAGGTGACTGGGAGGCATCCCTGGAATATAAAGAATTGTTATGGCAAATTAAACTAAATGCCACAAAACCACCAGGGTTTAATGATGCCATAAGTATTAACAGTGCCCTTAAATTACGAAGAGCCAAATTATAGTGAGATTACTTAATGCATAGGTGTTAAGGTTCTTAGTGGTTTTATGTTAAGAGAAACAAAATTATACCACAAGATATGCTTGTTGCTATGAACATGGATTGAAATAGGATGGCATTTGAGTGTTGATTATTTGCATAGATGTTTACAAAGTTCACTTTTTTTGCATTCTTTCACATTTGCACATCTTGTAGTATGTTAGGATTGGTTATATACAGACCACATATATTTAAAAAGGTTTTTAATTTTTTAGTCACGTTTTATAACGGAACCTTTTAATTATAAAGTATTTATATAGGATGTTGCTTACATATGTACATCCATTATACTTACATTATTTATTAAAACTATTTATATATATATTTTTGTATAGGTTCATTTAAATTAATAATTTTTAATCCAACAGGATTTTTACAGTCAGTTTTATTTATAATATTTATTAGGCTTTTAAAATAGAAGAAGAACAAACTTTTATAATTATAGTATGTTACAACCCAATTTTGTGTTTGTGGACCCCTACAAATGTTGTTCAGATATGTTGTTTAAATATGTTGCGGAAAGGTGTGTTGTGAATGCATACTTAATGTTTTAAAAAACGTTTGAAAAAGTATTCAACAATATGTCTTTAAACATCAGGGATTTCTTAATTAATTAAGCATAAACAATTCAATTAAGTACAACTATATAATTGATTAATTGGGAAGGACAAAACATATATAAAGGAAGTATATTCCCTGTTTTACTTGTCTTGATAAAGCCTGGGAGAGCCCGGGCGAAAGCGCTTGACTGTATCAGTGTGTTTTCCTGTGAGCTGTTTGTTTTGTGGATATCGAACGTGTAATAAAAGGATTTTTTGCTGAATATCATCTGTATCCAGGTCCTGGTGATTGCTCTGGCCATGAGCTGTTGCTTTTTGGTTTACTCATTCTGCTTTCTACAGATTTATTGGATTACGTTGTGTAGATGCTTGTCTGCTTGCTGCGTATGATGGTTCTGGAGAAAGTTAAGCAAAAGGTAAGGACACCAGCATCACAATGAAGATCAAAACAGGGAAGTTTAAAATTTTGCCCTTTATATGTCCATTAACCATACTTTTAGCAAGAACTTGGAGGACACATCCAGGCCACGCCCATGTGCAATCAACCTGAATGTTTTGAGTTTATCAAAAAAGTATTCCCCCCAAAAAATTGCAGTTAAAAATCCTAAACAGAATATTGTATTTGCTGCTAATAATTTACTATCCATTTTCTATCAATATTTTACTATCCAAGATATATTTAACAATTGATAATAGTTAAGCCTACTTGGAAGCACCCTCTAGGACATACTTGTCCTCCCTGAAACAGCAGCACCTACATTAATCACATGCTGTTGTGCACTTCCCTGTAAGCTGTCTGGATCCCTGACAGTGGACAGGAACTCATCATTTGGTGTCAGTCTTGGCTCTGTATCAGAATCCCCCCCTCCCATAGCCATATGGTCACAGGCCGCTCCAGCTGCTCTCCTCCAATCTGATGAAATCATGTCAGTGGCCCTGTGGCACACCTGGTCATAAGTCCTGTTTTGTCCTCCCACTTCATTAACATCAGCTACTATCTGCTGCTAAATTTGCATTCTGCCAGACATACAGTGGATATAAAAAGTGTGCACACCCCTATTAAAATGCCAGGCTTTTGTGATCTAAAAAATGAGACCACAATAAATCATTTCAAAACCTTTGCAATCTTTAATGTGACCTACAACATGTACAATTCAATTGAAAAACAAGCAAATCTGTTAGGGGAAAAATATAAAAAATAAAAAAAAAAATGTACGATAAGCTGGCTGCATACATGTGTACACCCTTAAACTAATACTTTGTGGAAGCACCTTTTGATTTAATTACAGCATTTAGTCTTCTTGGTTGCACACCTGCCATCAATTAAAGAGACTCTGATTAACCCCAAATAAAGTTCAGCTGTCCTGGTAGGATTTTCATGACATTTACTCAGTTGCCTGCTACAACAAAAGCCATGGTTTTCAGAGAGCTTACAAAGTATCAAAGGGATCTCATTGTTGAAAGGTATCAGTCAGGAGAAGGGTACAAAAAATATCCACAGTATTGGATATACCGTGGAGCACAGTGAAGACAGTCATCAAAAAGTGGAGAAAATATGGGACAGCAGTGACATTACAAAGAACTGGATGTCCCTCCAAAATTGATGAAAAGACAAGACAAAAACTAGTCAGGGAGGCTGCCAATAGACTTACTGCAACAGTGAAGGAGCTGCAGGAATGTCTGGCAAGTACTGGTTTTGTACTACACTATGGGGTAGAATTGCAAGACAGAAGCTTTTTTTATACAGAAGAACATCCAAGCCTGGCTAAAATTTACAAAACAATACATGAAATCTTCCTAAAGCATGTGGGGAAATGTGTTATGGTCCGATAATACCAAGGTTGAACTTTTTGGCCACAATTCCAAAAGGTACATTTGGCACAAAAACAATACTTTGCATCACCAAAAGAACACCATCCCCACGGTGAAGCATGGTGATGGCAGTGTCATGCTTTGGGGTTGCTTTTCTTTAGGTGGAACTGGGACTTCAGTCAAGGTGTAGGGGAATTCTGAGCGCTTACAAATACCAGTCACTTTTGGCCCAAAACCTTCAGGTGTCTGCTAGAAAGCTGAAGATGAAGAGGAATTTCACTTTTCAAAATGACAATGACCCCAAGCATGCATTCAAATCAACAAAAAAATGACTTCACCAGAAGAAAATTAAAGTTTTGGAATGGCCCAGCCAGAGCCCAGACCTAAATCCAATAGAACATCCGTGGGGTGACCTGAAGAGGGCTGTGCACAAGTAATGCCCTAGCAGTCTGACAGATTTGGAGCACTTTTACAAGGAAGAGTGAGCAAAGATTGTCAAGCCAAGATGTGCTATTCTGATAGACTCCTACCCAAGGAGACTTAATGCTGTAATTAAATCAAAAGGTGCTTCAACAAAGTATTAGCTTAAGGGTGTGCACACTTATGCAACCAGCTTATTGTATGTTTTTTATGTTTTCTATTTTTCCCCTAACAGATTTGTTTGTTTTCAATTGAATTGTACAGGTTATAGGTCACATTAAAGGTGGGAAACATTTTGAAATTATTTATTGTGGTCTCATTTTTTTATATCATAAAAACCTGGCATTTTAACATGGCTGTGTGCACTTTTTATATCCACTGTATCTCCACACCCCCTCTCAAGCAGAAAGGAACCATCTCACTTAAATGCTTCCACAATTACCTGACTCTACAGTCAGGTAAGCATACCTCAGCCACAGCTGTTAATAATCAACAGATATCCTTCAGAAGGGTCTCACAGAAACGGATAACTGGTGTCAGAGCCACGGCCTAAAGTTAAATGCCAAAAAATGCATAGTCATACCGAAAAACAAGGTTACCCCTAGCTACCAAATAGGTGGCAATCCACTGAGCACAGATATCAGGGACCTGGGGACCCAGGTTGATAGTAGTCTGTCATTCGACACCCATGTAGCTAAAGTAGTTAGGAAGTCCTTCTACATTGCCCACCTTATCATGAAGGGATTCTCATCTAGATCAAGGGAGGTCATAGTCTCCCTTTACTCATCACTCATCAGACCAATGATTGAGTACAATGCCCCATTCGAATGTATCTGACCCGACACTTGCAGCAGCTGGACTCAAAAGGATAAAGGGTCTCAAAATCTGTCCTAGAGGTGACCTTTGCCTAACATAAAAAATCTAGATCCATCAGAGCCACAATTAATAGGGAGATAGATTCATCACCCAAAGGCCTTGTTCAAGAGAAATCTTGACCAATGGGGAGATCGCAGATATACCCCAGGAATTACCTCAGTGTCACTGACAGGAAAATAATGGGTATAGTTCCCCATAAAATGCCCTCGGGCAGATAGCCTAGTATGAACCTATGAAACTATGAAACTATGAGAAATATTTTGAAGTGTGAGTTGGTATAGTGGTAAAGGTGTTTACCTCACAGACACAAGGTGCAGTGTTTGATTCTCACATTTTGAAAGTAAATTCACTAGGATTAAAATGGCCTAAAACAACAGCTAGCCTAGTACTTATCTATGAGACTATACTGTAATACTTCTGGGTCTGAGTATGCAATATAATTTGCTATTAAGTCTTTGCAGTGCTGGGCATTGTTTCTGGGGTTTCTAACATAGTTAAAGAATGCTCTGTTGTTATCCTTCAACTGGGTGGCTGTTTTTATCTCATATTTGGCTTTTTGATTTCATTGGGGTCAGGAGTTCCTTGTTCAGTTTAAGAAAAGCATGTTTGTATATTGAAAGTTATTTTTTTTGTTTTGCATGCAGTAAGTTTTTTTTTATTTTATTATAGTGCCTGTTTACATTAGGGTTCTGCTACAGGGAGGTTATTTTTGAATTTGGCATTGTAATAATTTCTGAGGGAGATAGATGCATCTATTCAACTATTTGCATGTGCTTAGAATTTGCCAGTTAAGGATGTTACATAAGCAGTGGGGTTCATACCTCTCAACATCTTAGAATAACAAATCTGTAGAAAGCATGGAGCGGGGGAATCAAAGGCCTAAAATACATATAGATTTTAAATGTTACTCTTATAAAATTAGAAAGTTGCTAGACTAAAAGGTTTTGCATTAGAATACATTTTCTGAATAACATGAAGTCTGAAACTCAAATATGTTTTATTTAGTGAAGTCAATCCTCACTGATCTGCCAGAAAACCACAAATTTTATGTGGAACAGACCAAAACTATGAGGCAAAAATCTGGACATCCTACTAATGTCTGGACACTTGAGAGGTGTGCTGGGGTTCTCAAGATGGAAGGGGCTTTTAAAATTAGCCAGGTCACTCAGTTTTAGTAGATAAGCGCCTTTGCATAATTTCTGAATACTGGTGCATTCAAAGTTGATTTAGACTTCAGTCTTATGCAGAATTTGAATGATTTGCAGCATATCTCTCAACTGTCTAGATTTTTACAGAATGTCCAAATCTTTGAGTCACATTTCTGATTTGTTCCTCATAAAATTTGTGGTTTTCTGAGAAATTACCAAGAGTTGAAGTCACTAATTAATGATATGCATTTGAATTTCTGACTTCATATCCTTCAGAAAAATGTGTGTTACTGCAAAAATCTGCTACTGTTTCAATTTTATAAATTTATAATTGCAAAGCTTAAAATATGACTCCATTTATGTGCCCTTGTCACACATTATTTTAGGCTTTGGTCAGATTTCTTTCACTAAGAGTTTAAGGGTTACGATTTGTGGTCTTATTTGACCATAGAGGACATTAAAGTTGGTGGGGTGCAAAACTGACCCATATTGGTAATGTCAAATCTCATTGCTCATTTCACTGTCTGAGTTCATTGATATTTTTACTGTCATTAATGTGTATTTATTGATATGCCACAATACCATCTTGTCCAGTGACATATTATCTCATAATGACATAACGATTATTATCCAGATGCAAAAGGCCACCCATGCCTACCTGAACAAGTACAATATTCCTCTTCTACCTTGTACATTTTACTGATTACACTAATTGTCCGGTACTTGCCAAAGGAAGCAGTAGACCCTCCATTTGGATAGGAACCACTTTGGATCATTGCCATAGCTTGCGAACAAACTCTGTAGTAGAAGAGAATATTGTACAGCACTAGTAACACTTACTGGGATTTTTTGGGCCCGTGGAGCTACTGTTCTTCATTGTGCTCATCTACTTCTTCATGAAGATATGATATAATGGTGGTTGTTCCCAAAGCCTAATATAGTATTGTCTTAACTTGATGGAGTTTCAAAGGTATAGCTGAATGTCTTGGTAGATATGTATGTCATCAGATTTGGAATTTAGTGCACCACTGATTCCTATAACACTACAGTGATAGGAGTTCTTGGTTGACTGGAAATATACCACATGTATTAGTATATTTACAAATTTAAATTATAATGTCACTATATTTATAAATGGGTATGTATATGGTTTTAATGGGTACTCCCTTTGCACAGCCCCTATGCAGTATGCACAATGTCTAGGAATCTTGCCACAGACAGCAATTTAATTTTGCCTTATTTCAATTGCATCTAAGCAGCTTAATCTGTTCCCAGCTACTGTCATTTTTAATTTTGTGACCAGAGCTTGTCATGTAGGCAGCTTGCACACCAAGACTGCCTAAAATATTGTTGAGCTCTGAGGGGTAATCTAGTTAAAAGAATAATGCAACATCTGTATACAGGATAGAATATTAGACTGGCAAAACCACAAATGGAAGATGTCCATGACCTCAAAAGTAAATAGTATGACACTGCATAAATTTACTGTAGATGCACTTCATACAGCTAACTAGAATTTAATCACACAAGTAAATCTGCCGATTAAGGTACATCTTATTTAAAGAGAAGCTCATTGCTAATCAGATTCCTACCTTTTCCTACATTCCACTATAACTGATTTTGGTTATTATATGTATTTCTGGATTCTAACATGTTCTTGTTTCACAGATTTCTGAGGAAAGCAATTTTATGCATTTGCAACTCACTGTACACACACACACACACACACACACACACACACACACACACACACACACACACACACACACACACACACACACCTGTTAGGATCATAAGAAGTTACTTAGCTAATGGCTGAAGACCCTTTTTAAGCCAAGCCATTCATGCCCCAATTTTTACAATTATCAGTGCCGTAGGACATGAAAGACTTTGGTATATGCCTGTGCCTTAGGCCATCTACAAGCTGTTCCTGTCCATAAACTCCACTGGTGGCAAGCCAGGGGTGAATTTACAGTTTCCCTTCTATTGGTCCAAATTGCATTTGAGTGGGATTAGAGAAGAGCTCTGTTTGACATGAATGGGAAGTGTGTTCCAGAGAAGACAGATCTCTGAGAGACATATCTGTTCCTCCAACATGTTTTGCTCATGTCACAGATGGGGTTTAGATCCTTAGATCAGGTAGTTCCAGTGCTGTTTGTTTTCTGAATGTATAGCAAATTAATCAGAACTGGATGGGAGAATGCCTTGTAGGGTAGGCATAGCTCATCTCTCAGTAGTCTGTAGGAGACTCAATAAAGTGACAGGGCTTTGATGTGGTCCACATAGGACATGTTATTTACACCCTGTATTCTTTTAGTGAGGAACTTATGTGGCCACTCTAGCTGTTGGCACATACCTGGTTAGCTGGAGGATGCATTGTACTCGATTATTGGTCTAATGAGAGCTGAGTATAGTGTGGCTATGATCTCCTTAGATCTGGGTGCCTTGCCATAACTTATAAGTTTATTTATTTTATTTTACATTTGTTTACCGGGATAGTCCGACTGGATACATGCCCATTTTCAGCGGAGGCCCGAGGATCATAAGTTGCACCATGTAGAAGAATTTTCTCACCACCATGGCACATAGGTTCATAGATTAGTACTAGGCTAACTGCCTTTGTGGGCCATTTTAAGCTTAACCAATTAATGCCTTTCTAAGCTAGTATAGTCCAATTTTCAGGCTAGTGCTAAATTCAGGGCTGTGTTACAAGTTTCTGAGTTGCCCATACCTTACTTGGATAGAGGGAAGCTTCTCTGTTCACCTGTGAGAGAGGGGAACTTTTAGCAGCCATCTGTCCCTGGAGGAGTGGTTTCAGCCCAGAAGTTAGTAGTTTAAAAACCGTGTTTGCATGGTTTTGTGTGCAGGGCAGCACCAGTTAGCTAGGGTTAAATTATTCCCAGCCTCCACTAAGTCTACTCTTCAGTTTTTCACTTGTAACTAGTCTAACTCTCAACCTAAGCACTCAAAAAGCATCCTACAGTCCAGCACTTGCTCAGACCTAATAGCAAGCACTAATATACCCCGATACTTTATCCACCCCTCACCAACCAAGCGACTAAGCAGCTCACCCTACTATTCCAGCATGACCAAATGGCAACTTCGGGTGTACACTCCAGTCCAGCTGGTGAATCTGGGTATTCTGAGGCAATGTTACAACTGCATCATGTACACAGGAAGCACTCTCCTCCTACCACAAAACACTAACATATGCGAGAAATGCAATTATACAGCCAAACTGGAAGCTAAGGTCTCTCCACCCAAGACTGGAACAGACAGTCATGAGGAAAAGGTTAACACTTGCACCACACCTCCAGCCTCACATAGACCTACTAAACCAGCATTGGGAAAAAAATACACATAAAACACAAAATCATACTTGGAGGCTCTAAATAAAAACCTGCAAAAGCATCAGAGAGCTCCAAAGCAGACACCCACAAAACATGCACCTCCTGTCACAAACCAGACAACACATAAAACACAAAATCAATGTGCTGCACAATCACAGCCCTTAAGGCAAAATAATATACCTAACACACTTGTAATAGGTGACTCAATAGTCAGACACACTGATGCCCCACTCACTAGGCTGGACAAGGAGACGGTTACTGTTAGCTGCTTATCGGGAGCCAGAATCCGCCACATAACACAAGCACTCAGGTCACTCCAGAACAAGTACAAATATGACTCTGTCATTGTTCATGTTGGTGTGAATGACCTGAGATGTACCTCCCTGGACTACATGAAAAGAGACATGGAAGAGCTCACCAAGAATGATACCTCAGTATAAAGAAAAAATGATCAATTTTAACAACTGGCTAAGCTTTTGGTGTCATTCAAAGGGGATCCAGTGTCTGTCAGCCTGGGATGACATGCTTGACAAGCCGCATTGCTTTGCAAGAGATGGTTTGCACCTATCACCCCTTGGCTTTTGAATACTGGCCAAGGCTCTTGCTGCCCCCATAGTGCCTTTTTTAGGCAAGGCTCAAAATTCAAACCCACCACCGTAAACAGCACAAGTAAAAAAATGAAGGTTATGCTACTCAACACCAGGAGTTTAAATCTCAAAATGCATGCGCTCAAAGCACTCCTAAGTATGGAGAACATAGATATCTGTGCAGTAACTGAAACCTGGTTCAAGGCTCCAGAGAGCACTCCAGCACTACTGGGCTACAACTCATACCACACATTTCAGCCACAGAACACGGACCAAAACTCAAAAGGAGGGGGTGTATCCATATTCATCAAGGACACTCACACCTCCAGGTTAGTGGTGCAGCATGATACCTCTGAGATCATCCATGTGCAACTAACATCGGGCAAATCTGTAATGCAAATTGTGGCCTGCTACAGATCACCCTCCATGACCCAGGACCACCGCTCTGCCTTTCTCGAGACACTAGAAAACATGAAGGTCCTACCGAACACCCTGATATTGGGCGATTTCAATTAACCTACCATTAACTGGGAAAAATATTGAGTACAAACTCCCAGGCTCAGTGCTTCCTGGAATTTATCAACTCAAATGCCTTGGATCAGCTGGTAAACTCCCTTACCAGAGGCCACAACATATTGGACCTGGTCATCACCAACATGGGCGACAGGTGTTCCATACCAGAGGTCAACCCATCACTGGTTAGATCAGACCATAAAATAATCACTCTGAATGTCCACACCCTACCACCACCCCCAACTAAGGAAACCACAGTAAAAAACTTTTCTAAAGCAAACTTCACCTTACTTAAGACGGAGGCAGGAAGTTTCACAGCTTCCACACTAAAGGATAACATTTCCCAAGATGCAGAATCCTTTACAATTGCACTCTATGAGCACCTACAAAGATACATGGATCGTGCCATTCCTAGCAAAACCAAGACTCACTCCCCTAAGAGAAGGAAAGCAGTCTGCTGGACCCCTGCCATAAACAGGTTATACAACAGAAGGAGGAAACTAGTTCAGAAAAAAAGCAAATCTCAAGAAGGGAAGACATCCCTGATCAGTATCAGAAAGAAACTAAGGTCCCTCATAAAATCATCCAAGGCTAACTTCGAAAGAAAAATAGCCAAGGATTCAAAAGATAACCACAAAGCCTTCTTTAGCTATGTCAAGAATCTAAGTGGTAACTCACAGATATGCTCTGAGCTAGTGCAAAATAGCACAAAATATACTGAACCTACTGATATTGCCAACATCCTGGCAGAAAGATTCAGTGCAAACTTCACCTCCCTCTCACCTTCAAAAGGGCCCACAACAATACCGGAAAAGTGTAGTGTCCTGGAAATCACAGAAGCACAGGTGAAAACAGTCCTTTCAAAAGCCAAAAACACAGCATCAATGGGGCCAGATGGTGTCCCAGGCTGCGTCTTGCATGAACTACAAAATGAACTAAACCCCCGCCTAAACACGCTGTTCAATCTCAGCCTCTCCACAGGCTACGTGCCTATAGAATGGCGCACAGCAATGGTTATTCCACTCCACAAAGAAGAGGCCACAACTGACCCTGCTAACTATCACCCCATAAGCCTGACTAGCCTGGTCTGCAAGGCTATGGAGCGCATCATCATGGAACTCATTAACAAAGACATTGGGAACCTCCAAACACTTGACCCGACCCAGTTTGGCTTTGTTAAGGGCAGATCCTGCCTACTAAACCTGGTTGACTTCTTTGAGACAGTCACCAAGGCCATAGATGAAGGAAAGGTGGTTCACACAGCCTATCTTGATCTCGCCAAGGTGTTCGACACCATTCCTCACTCGGGTATTATAGAAAAACTCACCACCCTGAACATAAACTCCTATGTCACAAGATGGGTTGCCAACTGGATTACAGACAGAACTCACACAGTAAGAATAGCGGGCTCCAGGTCCAACTCTAAACCAGTCACAAGTAGTGTCCCTCAAGGCTCGGTTCTGGGACCCCTATTGTTCGGCATATATTTCCCAGAAGTACAGGCAAACACAGGAGGACTATGGCTAACCAAGTTCGCCAATGACTGCAAACTGGGAGCCATAATCGACTCTCCGGCTGACACGGACATCCTTCAAAAAGGCCTTACTGAGAAAGAAACCTGGTGTCAAAGTCATGACCTCAAGCTAAATGCCAAAAAATGCATAGTCATCCCGTTTTGGGGAAAAACAAAACACCCACGATTTACCACATAGGCGGCAGCTCCATTAATACAGAAGAGGTAGTAAGAGATCTGGGGACCCAGGTAGATAGTAATCTCTCCTTTGGCAATCATATTGCCAAAGTAGTTAGGAAATCCTTCTATGTGGCCCATCTAATTACTAAGGGGTTCACATCTAGAAATAAAGAGCTTATAGTGCCCATCTACTCATCACTCATCAGACCCATCATAGAGTACAATGTTCCATTTGGGATGTACCTCACAAGACACTTCCAACAGCTGGAAAGACCACAAAAGCACCTCACCAAGAGGATTACTGGCCTCAAACATATGTCCTATGCAGCCCGACTGAAAAAACTTTGGCTGTACTCAGTGGCATATCGCTTACTCAGAGGTGATCTCTGCCTGACCTACAAAGCCATGTCCAACTCAGAATTGATGGACATGCTCCACCTAAAGAAATCCAAGTCACTGTGAGCTACGCGCTCTAGTGAGCTAAACCTCGCCACAACAATAAATAGAACATGCTGGAGGGATAGATTCCTGTCACAGAGACTTTCCATGCTTTGGAACAAAATTCCTAACTACATTAGGCAGAGCCCCTCACTAACACTCTTCAAGAGAAGCCTTGATGAGTGGATGGGTAACAGAAAATACACCCCTGAGATCACTTCATTGGCTCTGCTTGACAGAGGCTCAGTTAATTAATCAATGGGGTGGCGAAAGCCGACACCTTCTGGCTAGGCTTATAAATGCCCTCGGGCAGATAGCCTAGTACCTACCTATGAACCTATGAACCCATGTGAGAATCACACTCTGCACCTTGTGTCTATAAGGCAAATATCTTAACCATTATGCCAATCTAAATGACACACTAATGAATTATTAGATCTTCGTAGGTATGTACTAGCCTAACTGCCCTTCTTTACCTTTTAAGCCTAGCCAATTTCCCTCCAAGGATATTCTTGGCTGGGGTGCCTTCTATGTGGAGTCTACATGTCTTCCCTGCATTTGTGTGGGTTTCCTCTGGGTGCATCAGTTTCCTCTCACATTAGAAAGACATGCATCTGGACTTTTTTCTCCCCAGGCCTCCAGTGAAATTGGCTCATTCCAAGTAGGACTTTCTCGGTAAATACATTTTAAATAAAAAAAAATATTTTGCCCTCATCCATGGCTCTAGTGACCTTCTCAAAGAAGTTCACCAGGTTTAGTAGGCATTAACTGCCATTGACAAAACCAAATAAGGATGGGTCCGTTTCCTTTTTTTTTTTAATATTTCCTATGTCTTTATCAGGTCCGTGATAATTCTTTCCATGACTTTGCATGTAAGATTAGACAAACGTATGGGTCTGTAGTTCCCTGGATTAGTTGATGGTCCACCTTTATGAAGTAGGGTGACAGTTGCAGTCTTTAATTCCCTAGGGACGAAGCTGTCTGGAGGGTATGGTTAAAAAAGATTCTAGTGAGCCTTACAGGTCATGGTTGAAACTGTTTGGGAGGCATCCCTTTGTATTATCAGGGCCCATTGATGCAGTGTTTTTAAATGTGGAATGTGTGGTGAGGACCTGTTCTTTAGTGATAGTTGGAAGAGAAATGGTACAGGGTATTTGATGGGGAGTATCCGATCATCTCAGAGCCATATGAATTCTGTGTTCTGCCTTGCACCTTATTGATCTTGTTAACACTTTTAAGTAAAGGTACCATTCACTACTCTCTTATCTTGGACTTTGGTAACTACTTTAGCCGATTAAATATTTCTGTCAAGACTTTTGTCTCTATACTTACAGGATGAGATGTATGCTTTCAGTTATACCTGAAGTGTCAGAAAATCACAAGAAATTACTTTTTTTGCATGTATATTCTTATTGACTAGGCAGTTGTCTTTTTTTCTAATTACAGTAAACTCTCAGTTAACTGGATCTCAAGCAACCAGCACTTTCAAGCAAATGGCAAAAAATATTGGAGAAATACAGTGCAATTTTCATGTGTTGCACTTTGTGCCCCCCCCCCACCACAGAATCATACCTTACATTTTTAGAGGTGTAGAGTTTTAAAAAGGAAGATAGGAATAAAGTCCCTCTCCCCCAACCTGAGAACAAGTCAAACCAAACAGTATAGGGTGCAGTATTAGTCAAGCCTATTTTAATAGTAACTCTCAAGGAACCAGAAACTACAGTTATCTAGTATCTACCAATCCCCATGGGTACCGGTTACCTGACAGTTAACTGTAAAACTAGCCAGTACAATTTTAACTGACATTTGTACATGCATACTGTACATAAATAAGTAAACAGACACATGCATTCTATGTGAAATTGTGATTTCATTTATTTAAAAAAAATAAACAAGCAAGCAGACACACAGGTCTCATGTGAAGACATGGTTTTATTTATTTGACTATCTAGGCATACATAGTTATTTTTGATATAATGTAACAGTTGTACAGCGAAACATTGTAAATTGCAACTGAGAGCAAATGTGATATTTTGTTGCAAGCAGAGAATTTGCGGATCAATCACGACAATTCAAGATGCCTGTAATATTAGTTTAAAGAATACCATTACACCTAAAAATAAAACATAAAAATGAGTGCATCCTTGTATATATAACATAGCCAGTTAATTACATAGCTTATTTATATTTATATATCTTACACACGTATATAAAACAAGTAATCTCCGTGGTATCCCCAAAGTCTCAAAACAACCCACTAAACAAGTGTAGTGGGTCCAAAAACAAAACAGTGTAAGAAACTTCTCTGTGTGGAAGATTTTCAGTCCATATATCTCTAGTTAATCACTGTATATTAATCAGATGAGACAATAGTAGTAGAAGTAGCGAACTTAAACTCATCTTAAGTCAAAACAAAACAAAAAATAATAGAAAATATATAATTGTACAGCATTACTAAGTATTCAAAAGTAATCTAAGCAAGGCAGGTAGTCTGTTTCCAGTCGAAAATCCTTTATTAAGTAAACAGACTCCAGTCGAAAGGATTTTCGACTGGAAACAGACTGCCTGCCTTGTTGGATTACTTTTGAATACTTAGTAATGCTATACAAGTATATATTTTCTATTATTTTTTTGTTTTGTTTTGACTTAAGGTGAGTTTAAGTTCACTACTTCTACTACTATTGTCTCATCTGGTTAATATACAGTGATTAACTAGAGATATATGGAGTGAAAATGGGTAATAATGCCCTTCTAGCTTGTAAATGTACCAGAATAGTCATTTCAGTGAAAAAGACATTCTTAAAAAATTGCAAAGTAGTGCTTTCTTTATTATAATTAGAAATGATATTCCATGTGTCAGCTACTCTTACAGAGAACAAGTTACTACATCTCTCATTCCTGTATCATCTCCTACACAGATTGTCTGCTTTTTAATTGCTTTTTGATAACTGTAAACATTCCTGGAGGTAGTTGTCTCTAATTACTCTCTTCTTAAGGTCTCCACTTAAATATCAATATGAAGTGGAGTAAAAAGTTCAAGTATTTTAATGTTTTGTAATAACTGAAACTTTCAGATCCATGCATGCCGTTGGTATATTTTCTCTCTGCTCTTTCCAATATAGTTATGCTAATTTTATTATAAGATTTGTAATTATTATTCCATACTCTAATTTGGGTCTGGTGTAACTTACAATCCATCACTTCCCATCATTTCTGATTTCCTAGACTTTATAAATCATTTTATTTATTTTTATTATTTTTTGCTTTTACAGCCTATAGTTTCAAAAATGATTAACAAATTTACTGGTATAATCATAAAAGAAAAAAAAATCAAATCTGGATCTACCTATATACCCAGGTTATTAAATGAATTAATGAATTAAATATTCATTCTTCAATCTATCTCTCTGAAATCTCATAGGTTTTGCTATTGATAAATATATCAGCATATTATTCTCCTGTGCCCAAATGATTTGAAGTATTCAAGTTATTTTGACCTGTCTGTGACAGATGTAACCTGTTTACCTATTTAAAGTTACCTGTATGCAGACAATAGAGCACCACAAATGAAAAAGATAGATCAGAAAGATGTGATGCAAAATGTTACGGGCCTGAGTGAGAGCTCTGTAGGACACCCTGACTGTAACCTAGAGATTCACAATTATGCAAATAACCACCTTCTCCATTGTTTTTCCTCTAAAAGAAAGTAAAGTTATGGGTCTCTGTGTAACCCCTCCATATATTTAAAATGTTGGAAACCACAGACATGGATACTTACAAGCCGAATGAATAACTCTTTCCAGAAGATAATATATACCCAAACTATGACATGGTCGACAGACCACGATCCTTTGCCAGAGATGGCCTGCACCTGTGGCCCCTGGGATTCGAGATACTGCCTAAGGCACTTTCTGCCCCTATAGTGCCTTTTTTAGGCAAGGTTCAAATGACAAATTCACCATTGTAACAGGAACAGGCAAGCAAAAACTGAGGGTAATGCTACTCAATGGTAGAAGTCTAAATCTCAAAATGCACTCACTCGAGGCACTCCTTAAAATGGAGAACATCAATATCTGTGTAGGACTGAGACCTGATTCAAGACTCCAGAGAGCACCCCTGCATTATCAGCCTATAACTCATACCACACTTTTCGGCCATCTAACCTGAACCGGAACACCAAAGGCAGAGGTGTGTCCATATTCATTAAGGATATCCACACCACCGGGCTAGTTGCTCAGCATAATGCATCTGAGGTTATCCAAGTGCAACTAACTCTGGGCAAAACTGCAATCCAAATTGCAGCTTGCTACAGATCCAGCACCATGCCCCAGGATTCCCACTCCTCTTTTCTTGACATACTGGAAAATATTAGGGTTCAACCAAACACCCTAATAATGGGCAATTTCAACTACCCCACCATTAACTGGGAAAACTACTTATGTACCAACTCCTTCGCTCAATGCTTTCTGGAATTCATAAATTCCAGTGCCCTGGATCAACTTATCCACACCCCCACCAGGGTCAACAATATCCTAGACCTAGTCATTGCCAACATGAGTGACCAGTGTTCCACACCTGAAGTCAACTCCTGTTTGGTCAGATCTGATCATAAGCTAATCACCCTAGATATCCACATCCTGCCCTCACCCCCATTAAGGAAACCATGGTAAAAAAGTTCTCCAAAGCCAACTTTATGCTTCTTAAGACAGAAGTGGCAAACTTCATGACACCCATGCATATGGACAATACAGTTACAACTGCTGAATCCTACACAAATGCACTCTATAAGCACTTACACGAGTGCATGGATCATGCTATCCAAAACAGAACCAAGACATTATCCTCCAAAAAAGGAAGCCAATCCTGGTCCCCTGCCATAAACAAACTCTACAACAGAAGGAAGAAACTGTTGCAAAAGAGAGTAAAAGTCCATGAGTGGAGGCTCTCCCTGGTCAGCCTCAGTAAGAAGCTGAGATCCCTTATAAGATCCTCCAAAGCTAGCTATGTAAACAAAATCACCACTGATTCTAAGGGCAACCACAAAGCATTCTATAACTATGTCAAGAATCTCAATGGCAGCACCCAGATCTGCTCTGAGTTACAGCACAACAGCATGAAAATTACAGAACCAATTGATATTGCCAACATCCTGGCTAACTTTAACCCCCTCTCACCCCCTAAAGGGCTCATATCTATACAGGAAGAATGCAGAATACCTGTAATCGCAACTACACAGGTAAAAGCTGCATTCTCTAAAACCAAAAACACAGCATCTATGGGACCGGACAACATCCCAGGCTGCATTTTACATGAACTTCAGAATTAACTGGCTCCCCACCTAAGCACCATGTTCAAGCATAGCCTCACATCAGGCTTTGTGCCCACTGAATGGTGCACAGCAACAGTTATCCCACTCCACAAAGGAGGAGCCACCACTGATCCTGGGAACTATCGTACTATTGTCCTGAAGAGCCTGGTCTGCAAGGCCATGGAACGTATCATCATGGAACTCATAAACAAAGAAATTGGTAACCTCCAAACTCTGGACCCCACCCAGTTTGGGTTTGTGAAAGTCAGATCATGCCTTCTGAACCTGATCGACTTCTTTGAGGCAGTCACCAAAGCCGTAGGAGAGGGTAAGCTGGTTCACACAGCCTATCTTGACCTCGCCAAGGCTTTCAACACCATCCCCCATTCTGGAATTATAGCCAAATTCACTAAACTAGGTATAAATCCCTATGTCACAAGATGGATTGCCAACTGGCTCACTGACAGAACCCACACTGTAAAAGTTGCAGACTCCAAATCTGACTTTTCAAACCAGTGACAAGTGGAGTACCACAGGGTTCAGTCCTAGGACCTCTCCTGTTTGGTATCTACTTCTCTGAAGTACAAGCTAACACAGAAGGCCTCTGGCTAATGAAGTTTGCAGATGACTGCAAACTAGGAGCCATAGTCTGAGTCCCCAAATGATGTGGAAATCCTATTGAACGGCCTCACTGAGACAGATTCCTGGAGTCAGAGGCATGGCCTCAAACTCAATGCCAAAAAGCGCATTGCCATCCCCTTTGGTAAAAACTCTGTGCCCATGGACTACCATATAAGCAGCAGTCTACTTAATGCCGAATGTGTGATAAGAGACCTTGGGACCCAGGTGGACAGCAGTCTCTCCGATAATCATGACGCCACAGTAGTCAGGAAATCCTTCTATGTGGCACATCTCATTACAAAAGGGTTCTCATCCAGGAAAAAAGAGGTCATTGTTCCCCTCTACTTGACACTCATTAGACCCATTATAGAGTGCAATGCCCCTTTCAGAATGTACCTCACAAGACATCTGCAGCAGCTGGAAAGGCCAGAGAAGTACCTCACAAAGAGGATTACTGGTCTTAACCAGATGCCCTACACTGACCGTCTCAAAAAACTCCAGCTTTACTCTGTAGCATATCACCTACTCCAAAGTGATCTCTGCCTAACATATAAAGCTATGTCAAACCCAGAGCTGTTGGACATGCTGTACCTAAAGAAATCCCAATCTGTCTGAGCTACACACTCTAGGGACCTAAACATTGTCCCCACAATAAACAGGACATGCTGGAGGGATAGATTCCTGTCCCAGAGACTTCAAATACTCGGAACAAGCTACCCATCTATGTCAAGCAAAGTTCCTGATTAGTCCTCTACAAGAAAAATCTTGATGAGTGGATGGGAAATAGGAACTACACCCCGGGGATCACTTCTGTGGCTCTGCTCAACATGGGCACAGGAAATTAACTTTCTTGAGTGGCATAAGCCAGGGAACCTTGTTGGCTAGTCTTACTTAGGCCCTTGGGCTGATAGCCTAGTACCTACCTATGAACCTATGTCCCCCACACCCCCTTACTATATATATACTAACTCCAGGATCGCACTACAGTGGGGAACAGGGCATATGCCTTTCAACAAAATGAGTTTCAGTCAAATGAGTTTTCAATGAAGTGAGCTTTCATTGAATTGTGCTCAGGCAACTGATTTTCAGTGAAATGAGTTTCAGTTATGTGTGTTTACAGTGAAATGAAGTAGACCCATATATATATATATATATATATATATATATATATATACACACACTCAGAACACATTATTGATTCAATTTAGAGGTAGTTACACAAATAAGGGTGTGGATAACAGAGTGGAAGACATGGACAGTACAGTAATATGGTGCAGGCTGATCAGCACCCAGATGTACTAAAAATATAATTCCACATTGTAGGATAACAACAGAACTATTTGTGTTGTTGGGAAAGTGAATTGACAGAAAACTATGTATACAGTGTATGAATGTTGTACTACCTAGCATAATATTATTGAATTCCATAATAAGTCATTATGGCTACATTACCCTTTAATGTTTAACTGACCCTCAGCATTATGTCAGACATTTGCATAGACCTAAAATGTGACATTAACACACTGGCCATATCTTGTGTGTACTGTTGTGGACATCTGACAAGGTGATGGCAGTCCTATACTTGGACTGAGACTAGACGTCCTTGTTTTCATTTGATGCATTCAGGTATGGGGTGTAGCACTTTATAGCTTATCATCAGTGCATAGCAATGAGAGCAATCATCAGAGTTGACATATTGAGTGGGAACACTGTTCTGTCACTGGCATAATATCTGCAGTCTAGCTGTCTAGACAATACATTTTGTGTGAGTAGTCTATTTCTCATTCAGGGGGTGGGGTGTGCTTGTATCATTTGGGTCATCCAGAAGTGTACTGGCAGTCCTTATATAAATGTTGTTGCTCATTCATGTCATGCTAAGGTCTTCCAGGATGACAGTACTGCATCTGTATATGTTTTTAGGTTTTGTCACTTCTCTAAACTACATAACATTATGTTATGTGATGCTATCATGTAGCTGATGTACAGATGTGAGTAATAGGTCTGTAAATACCATCCATGGGTCTGATCAAGGATACTGGTTTGCTAGCATGCGGTGATGCCAAAATGAAATGTGTGCACATTTAGGTTCATAGATTCATGGGTTAACAGTAGGCTTTTGAGCCAGAGGAACATTAGTAGCCTGGCCATAATATCCCATATTGTAAGTACACAGTGGCATGACTAATTTATATCTAGTTTTAAGCCCCTTTCAATGACAGCTTCAGGGGGCCAGACCAGGGCTGTAATTGTGATTGCCCATCCATGCATCCAGGTTATGCTTGAAGAGGGTCAGGAAGCTACTTTGCTTTATATCCAAAGGAAGTCTATTCTGTTAACTGGGGGATTCTCTTGGATATATAGCTTTCTTGCCAGCAGGTCCTATTAATGTTATGGTAGAAGATGAGCTCTCTTGAACAGGTGTTTAGGATGTTACTAGTTCTGGGGATGTGCAGTAGGTGGCAGTGGACTGAATCATTTAAGGCTATGCCTTTTAGACAGAGATTACCTCTCCAGAGTGTATAGGAAAACAGAAAAAGGACAAAGTGTTTTAAGGCTGTCTGGGTAGCTCAAGAAAGACATACACTTGATTATTGTAATGAGGAAACAATGCAGTCTCTGAAGGTCATGTGCTTAGACAAGTACACACCAAAGGGGACATTATACTCTGTTAATCATCCCTGGTGATTAAGTAAATGGATTTCCTAACATTAGTAGATGCATAATGATCAAAGGATAACTAATTGCCAGTGAATGTACTCGGGTCCCTAATGATTGAGTCAGTTTTGGCTAAAGACAAGTGCTAGTGCTGCATTTTTGGAAAGTAGTTTTAGCATGTGCTCCTGTGCTGCAGGCACAACTTACTGCTGCATGTTAGTCCCTCCTGAAAAATCTAGAAGTCAGACGGTGAGGTAGTGACACTACAAGCCCTTAATGTCAGCCTTGATGTTGGAAAAGTAGATACCAAAGACAAGTCGTCCTTGGAAATGATCACTTGGGGATACCACAGGTGAATACTCTTTTTGAAGAGGATACCTCTCATCTAATAGACGTTTGTATGACCATTAATTAGCCAGTTTATTTTCTAGCAAGAAACATGAGTTTACATTGATAGTAGTGCACTTCTGAAACAGTTATGTGCACTGTATACATAGTTTCACCAAAATATCTGCATTATCAGATATGTAGCATATATGAAATTTATAGACATTCAAGAATGCCTAGAATTTCAAGTCTGTCTGTAACACATGTAGAGGCTGTTGAGTTTTAAACCACATGAATATAAACATAGATTATGTGTTACATATATGCATACATAGAAAAATAGCTACTATAACTTGCCAAAATATAGGGTTATCAATGACATGAGATTTTGGTTGCAGCACTTAATTTTTACTGCCATAGTAAAAGTACCCCTGTAATTACCTACTGTATATACAAGGAATGGCACTAGAAATCATATGGGGAATGTATAGACTGCATTCCCTTCAACTTTCAAATGCTAATCAGTGTATGTAAACTAACTGTACTTCAGTCAAACATTCAGGAAGGATGTGACAGTTGAAAACATTTTACCACAATGAATGATAGAAAAAAGTGGGAAAAGAAATCCAGTAGGAGAGAATCACTATTAGACAAATAGTGTGTGATTTCCGAAGGACAACATACAGCAACAGCTAATGAGAAAATACTTTTAGAACACTGATTAGATTCAGGGCCGGATTCATGATGGCTTGCATGGAGTCTAAGAGTAGAGTAAGGCTCCATGCAGCCATCATGTCCGACGAGCGATCCAGGAACAGCCTGTAGGGGCGTGTAAGAGAGCTCCTAAAACGGCTCTTACACGGGCAGGGCTGGGACATGCAAATCACCTCAATTGCAGGCGAAAGGCATGCAATTGAGGTAGATTTGCGATTCAGGAAACCCAAACCTGTCCGAGTAACAGCAGTGTTATTTGCAGAAATGTACTCAGTTGACAACTGAGTACCATTCTGCAAATAGCAAAACGGAGCCATGACAGCTCCAAATAAAGGTTGCATCCAGTGCAGGAAGCATGCCAATGGCCAAATATACAGCCATTGGAAATGTTCCCTGATGCAAAATTAAAATAAAAATATATATATATTTTTTTGCCGATTTCTGATGTTTAAGCGTAGTGCAGCGCCGCGCAAACGGGCTGCACTCAAAAACACAGAATACTACAAATTAAAACCCACAAATGTGGATTTTATTGAAAGTGATAATGTACAATGCAAGGGAATGTCAGGCTGAAGACAAGATGGCCACCGAGTAGAGGTTGCTAAGGGGGGAAGCTCAGTCTAAGACATGTAACCAAGCATTAGTAGGCAATCCTATGTAAATGAGTGTTAGGATAGTGAATCGCTAGTTTACATAGCAAATGAGCACAGTCAGTGGAGTGTATGAGTAGGATATGGGGAGTAACAGAGTAGAAGATAGGTGACTTCACAAGGGGGGTATGTATGAAAGAAGTGAAGCTCATTGGAGCAGAGTGGCATGTGTCCACTGTCATTTAGACATCATGGAAAGAGGTGTGTCAACAGGTAGGCTAGGGAAAGCCAAGAAATGGAAGGTGTATGCTGTGGATAACACCAAAGTTTCTTGCTGAGCGGGTATGCATGCGTGTGCGCACCTGTAAACCCGAGTAAGACAGAGTGCGCGCGTGTAAGCATGAGTGCGCACGTTTAAACCGGAGTAAGCATGTATAAGGCTGTTTAAAGAGTTGTAAGTGCGTTTGCGCTGGTGTGCGCTCAGTTTAACCCGAATAAGCAAGTTTTAGTCCGTGTAAGCATGTGTGAGTGCATGTTAGCTGCTGTGCGAGTGTTTGTGCTTGTGTGCGTGGTGCTGCCCCCTGAGGAAACAGAAAGGAAAAAGGAAGCACAACAAATAGTAGGAAGCTACCAGGGAGTACTAGCAGAGCTAACAGGTGAAAACAGTCAGAATCAGGCAATTACACAGGCAGTACACTAGCTCAGCCCAGCCTAGCACTTAAACCTCTGCCAACAACAGTCCATTATGTTTCTCACAACAGACACTGCAGTAAGCTAATAGAAGTGAAAACTGAAAAAGCTTTACTGAGACAAAGAAATGTTAGGGTCTGCCATTGCTGTTATAAGGCAACATATGCAGCATGCTGAGGGTGGTGACAATGGAAATGCTGCTGGACAACCCGCAGTGAGGAGACGGAGAAGCGTGTACAGGCCCAGGGTAACCTACCAGGGGCTACATGAGCTGGAGATAGTGAAGTGCTATAGAGTGGACAGAGACCTCCTGCAGCAAATTGTTGAGCTGTGCAGGCCATGCCTCACACAGAACCAACAGAGGGGAACCCATCACAGTGGAAACCAAGATATGTGCTGGCCTAAGAATATTAGCAACAGGTACCTTCCGGAGACCAACTGGTGATATGATGGGGATATCACAGGCATCAGCATCCAGGGTACTACACCAGTTCCTGGATGCCATGTCAGCACATGTCGTTGATCATGTATATTTCCCCAATTCCTGTGAGGTATTGGCCAGCAATATGCATCTCTTCCAGCAAATAGCGGAATACCCTGAGGTAGTGGGTGCAATAGACTGCACGCACATATGCATCAAAGCACCAGCCGGTGAGCGGGGTAGGGTCTACTTCAACCGCAAGGGCTTCCCCTCCATCAACTGCCAGGTCATGTGTGATGCCCAGGGCATAATAATGAATGTGTGTGCAGGCTGCCCTGGAAGCTACCATGATTCCCATATCTGGCATCTGATGCAGCTGTACCAGACATTTGCTAATGGGGACATCCCACATGGTCACCTAGTGGGGGATGCTTGCTATGCACTGGAGCCATGGCTGATGACACCCATCAGAAACACACACACATCTGAAGAGGAACGCCATAATGAGGCACACGCACAAACACGTAATGTAAAAGAGCATGGTTCCGGTGCCTGGACTCATCTGGTGGAGCCTTGCAGTACTCACCAACTACATGTACCCAAATTGTCATGGTATGTGCTATGCTACATAATATGATCCTGTGAAAACAGCTGCAGCAGGACCAGCATAGGCCTGGGCCAAACAGCCCCCCACCATTGCCAAGGCCATCACAGGCAGAGAGTGACTCGGAGGAGGAACAACCTGAGCCTACCCCAGTAGGCAGAAGGAGGCGTGCCCAGTATGCTTTGGCCCTGGCAAAGAGGCAATGCATAGCACATACACTGGCTGAGTAGGAACTCTGGAAATGATACCCCTCTCCGACTCGCACATAAAGTAAAAGGGATGCCTACGTTGACACTACCTGCTTCCAAACATGTGCAGGGAGTGTAGTATGTGCATCCGACATAGGCAGCCCTGCAGCACCACCTAAGGCATGAATGCCATGTGTTAAGCAATATAAAGCAGTGATAAACAGCAATTACCACCATGTAGTATATGCAAACAAAATCGCACACACCAACTAGCACAACTGTGGTCAATGTTCAGTAATATTGGGCAACTTCCAGCAATGTTGGTTAATATTGAGCAATGTCGGACAAGCCTGGTTTAAGTAGGGCATAGCTGAACAAAAGCCAACATGCTCATATTTGCTTAACAGGCCCTTAAGCAGTCTGGTTTGCTCAGTATGAAAATATAAACAGTGATGGACCTCGAACCCAGGCTACTGTGCACTATAGCCAAAGTACTGAACCACTAAACCATGACAGTATTGCAGTGGTCCACCTGTATGATGGAATGTTGATAAGTCTATGCAAAGTATTCCATGGAAACCCTGCAGGCACAGCATAATCTTTGTTGAGTTATGACACAAAGGTGAGTCCTGCAGTGAGAACAGAACCTGACTTCCAACACACACAGTATAAATGTTAATATTGGTCATGTTCGCACACATCAGCAAATGTAGTGGACCTCAGATAGCAACATACTGAAGGGTCACACTGGGCATGCTCACACACTTGAATAAATGAGACAAATGTCAGGCAACAAAACATGGAATGTCAGAACTGGGCATGCTCACACACCTAGGCCATGTCTGAGTACAGCAGTGGGCCACGCATATCTGGCAGTTGCATGTGTTAACCCAGGAACCTGTCAATATACAGCAATCTGCCCTGTGCACACAGTTATATGACAACAGACACATCTATAATATAGTGGAACCCTGTCATAATCAAATATGTTCTGCAGATACTGAAGTTCTTCATGGAAACTGGTAAAGCAAAGATGATAAAGACCTGCAAACAGTATCAGCAATAAACATTGTGCATCTTGAACATTAGCATAGGTTCAGAGGTTGATACTAGGCTATCTGCCCTAGGGCATGTACAAGCCTAGCCAGAGTGTGTTTAGCATTCACAACCCTGTCAGATTACTACACTGTGTGTGTGAATAGTAGGTCACACAAGATAGCCCATGTACGTTTATGCTAGTGTGCCTCTGTCTAGCAGGGACAAAGAAGATATCCCAGGGGTAAATATACAATCACCCATACAGTCGTCAAGATGTCTCCAGTAGGTGGTCAGTGGGTGGCTCTGCCTATGTGAAACTGGGATTACATTCTGTAGTGAGTGGAGCCTCTGGGATAAGAATCTGTCCCTCCACAATGTCCTATTAACATCTGTGCTGAGGTATACGTCTCTGCTGTGTGAAGCTCCAAGGGAGTTGGATATCCTGAGGTGGAGCATGTCCAGTAATTCTGGTTTGGGTATAGCTGTAAACAACAGGCACACATCATATCTGAGTAGGTGGTAAGCGACTGAGTAGAGCTGGAGTTACTGCATCTGAACTATGCAGGGCATCTGTGTGAGTCCCTAGATCTGCTTGGTGAGGACTGTCCGTGGCCAGTACAGTTGCTGCAGGTGTCAGGTAAGGTACACCCCAAATGTGGCATTGTAACCAAGCATGGATGTGATGAGTATAGGGGCACAATGACCTCACTCGATCTAGATGTGAAACCATATGGGATAAGGTGGCACACATAGAAGGTGTGTCCAACCACTTTGGCAACGTGAATGTTAAAGGCGACAGTACGAACAAGTGGTGTCCCCAAACCCCTAACAACTCCTACCATATGTAATGGAGTACTACCTATGTGGTAATGTGTGGGCATGTTGTTACTCCCAAAGGGGATGACTATGCAACTAATGGCATTTAGCTGTAGACCATGGCTCAGGCACCAGTCATCCATCTCTGTGAGACCCTGATTGAGTATGAATGCGGCAGCTGGAGAGTTGATCATGGCACTCAGTTTGCAGTCAAGTGCAAACATGTTCAGCCATATTCCCCCTGTGATAGTCTGTACGTAAGACAAATATATACTGAACAAGAGAGATCTCAGGACCAAGCTGTGTGGGATGCCATGTGTAACTGGTGCATAGTCAGACATGGCACCTGCAATTCTGACCATGTGGGTGCTATCCCTGATCTAGGTATCAATCCATTGTGTGAGATATGTGTCCAAATTGATGCTGGTGAGCCTATGCATAATGGCCCAGTGGGTTATTGTGTTGAATGGTTTTGCAAGGTTCAGGTAGGCTGTGTGGACAGCCGTCCCTATGTCGATGGACCTGTTAGCCATTTAAAGAATACCTACAGGTTCAAGAGGCAAGATCTGCCCACAACAATGCTGAAATGAGTAGGACACAGTTTCTGTAGGTTCCCAATGTCTATGTGTAGGAGTCCTATGACAATATGCTCCATAGCATTGCAGAACAGGCTACATAGGCTTATAGGGCAATATTGTCTGTGGTCCATTGTGGCACCAACTCTGTGGAGCGGGACCACTGTCGCAGTATGCCATTTCTTGGGTACATATCCTGTGGCAACTCCGATATTGAACAGTGATGTAATGTGAGGGTTGCATTTGTCATGATGCTCCTGTATGATGCAGGCTGGGACACCATCTGGTCACATTGATACTGTGATGTACGCTGTGGGGAGGGCAGCACTCACCTCTTACTGTGTGATGTCAGGGAGGTTATACTCTGTTGGGATGGATAGTTGCTCCTTAGGGGGGATGGGTGGGAGACATCTGCACTGAACCTGTTTGCCATGATGTAGGCAATGCCAGTGGGTTCAGGGTAGGTTTAGTCAGTATGCAGTAACTCACAGCATATCAGTGAGTGTCCACCCAGATTCCTGACATAACTGAAGAAGGCCGTGTGATAGTCCTACGTGTTAGGTGCAATTGTCTGGTAAAAGTGGCCCTTAGAAAAGTCCATGAGTGATTGTAGCTGTCTGCTAGTACAGATCACAGATGCCTTCCCAGTCTGGGATTGTGCTCTATCATGTAGTAGTGTCCTCCTGATGTTGTACAGCTTATTAATGGCTGGGGTCTACGAGACAGGTCCCCTGCCATTGTAGTAGTGGGTCTTGTTGTTATTTGGGATAGCACAATCCATGCAGTCCACTAGGTGTCCATAGAATGTGTATGTAAAGGATGCAGCAGTGTGAGCCATATATGCCACTGTCTCAGGATCTCTGAAGGATACCACCTTGCTTTGGTGAAGTGAGATGTTGGCTCATGAGAAGTTCACCAAGATTACCCAGAATGGGTGTGTGGAGGGTATATGTATGTTCTGTGAGATACATGTATGTTCTGACCTTACCAATGAGGGGTATATCGCTGGTGTGGAACATAGAGTCCCCATGTTGGTGATGAGCAGGTCCAATATGTATTCCCCCTTGTGGCTGTGCTGACTGGTTGTGCCAAAGCATATGAGTCCACAAATTGTAGTGACTGTTGGGTGAGGTTGTCGGGGCTTGAGTAGTATCCCCAGTCAATATGTGTGTATATGAAGTCACACAATATAATGGTGTCTGTGGAGACCTTCATATTCACCATAGTTCCCACAAAAGCCGAGTGTGGTTCCTGAGTTTGGGAGTGTGTTCTGTAGCAGGCAACAAACTGAAAGGCAGTATTGCACAATGGTAGTTGAATATGTATGGTCTGTGATGCTTTGTGCAGTGCTACTAACCTGGAGGTGTGTGTATCTGTGATGTATATGGATACTACCCCTAGTTGTGTTGTCTGTTCCAAGTCTTGTTGTCAGACAGCATGGCATGAAACATAACCTGGTAGTGCTGGTGTGCATAAGCGAGCCTGAACCAGGTGTCTGTCAGTGCACAGATATTACTCTCCTCCATACTGACAAGAATCCTGAGTGGCCACAATATGAGGTTAACACAACTGTGTTAAAAGTACGCAAAAATCATTTGAGAGTTTTCTCACTGTTTCAAATACTGGAAGTAATCCTATGAACACGGGTGCAGTACAAGGAAGAGAAGAGGTACAAAATGGGGAGACAGTGTCTGGGCTGTTTAATAAATGGCAGCAGGATCGGAAACTGTGGCAGCAGAATCTGTTTGCACATGTGGGTAAGAAAAAAGAAACTATGTTGGCCCCTGAGGTCCGGGACTCTTATATACAAATAGAAAAACTGTTATTCAAAGAAACCTCAGTGTTTCTGAATTTACAAAGTTTGCAGCGGTATGAAGAACTAGATATTACCCCAAGGGGTTTACGGAGTGTAAAAAATCCGTCTACGCCTTTTGATGTAACTAATCCAGAGGAAAAGCAGTTTTATGATAGATGGATAGCGGCAGCTGACCGGTGTAGTAAAGAGTGGGTCCGAATATTGATAGAAAGAGATGTACTAAAGAAACAAAAATTGAGAGAAGAAATTAGAACAATGTGCATCAATATTTCTAATAAAATCAAGCAAGATGAGTTACAACAGTTTCTAATGAAGACAAATGAACAGTTAAATGAGTATGAATCAGAACTTATTGACCGCAAAAAAAGTAAACTACATAGAGATTTACGTGACTATGAGAACAAGAGAGCGTTTTTGCTGTCAGCCAATCAGAAAGCTCGATGACAACGTGTGCATTTTGAGCGGAAGAAAATGGAAGGAGAAGGGTATGTTTCAGTGGAGAGCGGGTTGTCGCAAACGGAAGCAGAAACAGACAACGAAGAGTATCCAGTGCTCCCTAAACCTGGAAATCAAAAGGGAATGAATTTGTTTCAGGAGAACCGTTTCAATCGGAAACGGAGTTGGAATGGACAGGGGTACAATGGGGAAGGGTATGGGAAGCAGCGTTCGAATAACAACAAAAAAAGCAGATGGATGGACAATGGGACTAAAACTGTTTGTGAGTATGACAATCATAAATATGTAGTAAATTTATCTGGATGCGACTTGTCACAATGTGCACTGAATGTCTTGAACAAAGGTTTGAAATTTGTACCCACGGTTTTACCTAGGGTACATATGTTAAAGGCAGACATATTTTATTTTACTCGCAAACTGCATTTAATGGATATGTTCCATTGTTCAACTAATGATTTTTCAGTAAGTGTTAGTCAGGAGGTTAACAATATAACATCAGTGAATAATATAGAGGAAGAGTTCTTCTCATGCAATTCAGAAGTGGATATAAATGAACATAGGGAATTGGATACTAGCGCAATTCCTACAGTTAGTACCTTTATGCCACCCCAGAGCAATGAATGTATTAGATATTTTCAAAAATCATTAACACAGAATGTGGAAATGGAATGTGACAAATATAAATGGAAGAATAAAAAAACTTTTAAGTATAATCTTACTAAAATGGAGTGGGAATGTTTAAATGCTCTGAGTAGAGATGACAAAATAATATTTAAACCTTCTGACAAAGGAGGCAAATTGGTTACATTGAATGT
Source organism: Protopterus annectens (assembly GCF_019279795.1). Taxonomy (NCBI): domain Eukaryota; kingdom Metazoa; phylum Chordata; order Ceratodontiformes; family Protopteridae; genus Protopterus; species Protopterus annectens. Next base: position 1,535,821,128 of record NC_056728.1, on the reverse strand, counting down.
AATTCAATATTTAGAAATGTGCTATGAGCACTTGAAAAATGAAAATATATACGAACAAATAGATATTAAGGATTATAATGAAGCACAAAAAAGTATGAGTATATTATTGATAAAGGTTATAGATTATGTTATTTTTCTTATAAAGATATAAAAGACAAATTCAATATTAATACCCGAGAATGCCATGTTTTTATTGCATCCCTAAAATACATAAAAATATCTTTCCCACCAGGACGTCCCATAGTGTCAGCGACAAATGGGTACCTGGAGAATATTTCTAAGTTTTTACATCTATATTTGATGCCTGTTGTCAGTAAATTACCGTCTTATATTAAGGATGTCTTTGATCTAATATCGAAGGTAAAAGATATATGTTGGCAGGATGACATGTATTTTGTGGTAATAGAAGTTGTGAGCCTGTATACCAACATAAGGCATGAAGATGGAAAGATGGCTATTAAGCATTTCATGGGTAATGATGATGCGGTGGGTTATGTATTGGAATTGTTTGATATATGTTTAACTAACAATATGTTTGAATTCAATGGTTCCATGTATAAACAGAAACAAGGCACAGCTATGGGGGCAGCTTTTGCCCCCAGTTATGCAAATGTATTTATGGGATTTTTTGAAAGTAAACATATATATACAAATATTTTTTTCAAGAAATATGTACATGGATATTACCGATATATTGATGATTTACTGTTTATTTGTGAAGGGGGTCAACAAGAACTAAATAAATTCTTAACTGAAATACAGGATAACACAATGGGTATAAAGTTTGATGGGTTACAAAAAGGTGAAAAAGTGCAATATTTAGACATTTCATTAATAGGAAACAAAGGACATAAATTAGAATATCAAATACATAGGAAATTTCAAGGAAGTGGTTCCATATTACATGGTAGCAGCCATCATCCATTGCATATAATGAAAGCCATTCCCTATACAGAGTTTAATAGGGTAAGTAGATTGTGTAGCAATTTTAGTACTAAAGAAAAGGAGCTTATACAAAGCTGCAATAAATTCAAAGAAAGAGGTTATGACCAATATAATTTAAAGCAAAGTTTAAATAAAGTCAAAAATGTGGAAAGTATTATGTTGGGGACATGCAACATACTACAAGAAAGCAAAGAAGATGTGTATTTTGTGTCTACATATTCTATAGCCTCGATAGGGTTAAAGAACATGTTTTAAATAGCTGGAATTTATTAAAAAGAAGTAGACTATTTATCTAACAAGAATGTTGTTTTTCCTATAAGAGAGGGAGAAATATACAAGATTTTTTGATACATAGTAGGTTTAAGATGGCATGTGTGCCAATGTATTCACAAGTTATAGAACAGGGAACTAAAAAATGTGGGAAATGTACTATTTGTAAGTTCATTGTAAAACAATTTCACCAAATGAATGATATTACAGTTGAAATTAAGGGTAGTTATAATTGTAATTCTACAGCGGTAGTGTATGGGATTGAATGTGCTTGCAAAAAGTTCTATGTGTGAGAAACAAAAGAACATTAGCTTGTAGGATTAAGGAACACGTTAGGGACATTTTGAAAATAAGGAAACCAGCCCTTGGCAGGACATTTTCAGAAGTACCATGGGGGTAAGGTGGAGAATTTGAAGGTCACAGTGTTGACAGCATTAAAAATACAGTATTTAAATGATAAGTCTATAAAACAAATACTAAGGAAGAAGGAATTATATTTTATATTAAAATTTAATACATTGAAACCTAATGGTTTAAATTATGATTGTTCATGGAAGAGTTTGTTGTAAAAAGTGTTTTAAAAATACACTGTTTTATGCATTTTATTATTTTTTCTATTTTTCCCTTTTAATATTATTGAATCAAGTGGTTGATTGAATAATTGCAAGCAATTAATGTATGAGTAGTGTTGTTTAAAAGGGAGGCTAACTGTTTAGTCCAATGAATGATTTACTCTGTAAAGGCTATTTGCGAGCGCCAGAGAAGAGAACAGAAGTGTGTTTCTTGTGTTATTGGATGTAACTACATCTGGCTGGATTAAAGCTTTCTAAAAGTTGCAATGGAGTCCTCCCTTGTGTGGTATAACAACAAGTGTTCGTGACCTTTTTGTGGTTTTGGAATTAACACAACTGTTGTTGAGTAGCATTACCCTTACCCTTAGTTTCATTTAACCTGTAATGTCTATGGAGGTGGGTTTGTCTTCTGAGCGCTGCTTAAAAAGGCACTCTGGTGGTAGCAAGAGCCTTATCCAGCATACCAAAGTCCAAGGGTGACAGGTGCAAGCTGTCCATAGTGAAGCTACGGCATGTTGAGCATGTCACCACACGCTGACAGACACTGTATCCCCCTATGAATGAAACAAATTTGTTAGCCAACTGTTAAATGTGATATGTGTGTCCGTGTACTGTGACATCATAATTGGTGGGTGTAAGATGCTAGACAAGGTCAGGGTCATACTGGCCTGGGCTGCATGATCAGAGTCTACCTCCATGTATCATCTCATGTGGTCCAGGAGTAACGCCTGAGGTTACACAAACCAGCATGGACAATGATGGTGCCAGTCTTGTACTTGCTTTGAGTGACCTGACTGCCTGTGTTATGCGCGGCAGATCCTGACACCCAACAGACAGCCCAAAGTGACTATTCCCTTGTCAGGGCTGGTGAGTGTAATCAGTGTGTCTGAACATAAGTGTCACTATTACACGATATTAGGTGTGTTGTTTAGCCCGGCTGGGCAGTGACTGTGTGGCACACTGACATTGTGAACTTTGTGATATGTGGGTATTGTAGTGGGGTAGTAGGTGTGTTTGTGTCTGCTTTGGAGGTCTCTGCTGCGTAGGTAGAGTACACATTCACAGCATCCGAGTATGTCAATGTGTGTGTTAATGTGGTTTGAGTGCTGCTGCTAGAGGATATGTGAGACTGATATGTGGTGCGTGTGGTTACCTTCACCACCTGATAGACTGTGCCAGTCATGGGTCGAGAGAGGTTTCAAAAACCCCCCCTGGTTTAAAATTTTCTTTAAAAAATTAAGGGGCAAAAACCTTTACCCCATAATAAAAATCTGGGAAAAAATTTTG
>NC_056728.1:1535727035-1535777948 GCF_019279795.1 Protopterus annectens | reverse complement strand
AGACATTTCTATCCGTTATACATACTCCATTTTAAATCCTTACATACTGCATTCCATGGCTACATAATCAGTTGTGGGGCATCCCACAACCCACGGGCCTCCTGTATCCACTGGTTCAGGTGGTCCTCCTTTCATCTCTTCAGGTCCGCATGGTGGTGACGGACCTGCTCACCAGTCTGGGGAATGCCTGTGACACTGGTGAGGTCACAAGCTAACCGGTTTCAAGCCTCTGCCTTGTACTCCGTCCCTTGGAACTGGCCCTGCAGGAGTCTTGCCTTGTGACGGTGGACTAGGAGCCAAACCATGTATTTGGACTCCTCGGTGCCCCATCTCTGCACTCGGAAGCACACTCCCTCTCCAACACCAGACATTCTGACCGCAGATGTGAGCTACAATCAGTTATGGCGTGTATTCCCACCTGTGGGGCTTAAATATGTCGCATTTCCCGCACTTTTTTGTGATTGGCTGTTTTGCAAAATTCTCGGCTGACTGCAGACCTGCTTAGTAATGGTTAAACTACCATTCCTAAGTTTATGTATGTTAATAGTGGCTGTTTCCCCTATGTTGTCATGGCTTAGTGGTTCTGTACTTTGATTATGATGCAAAGGGTCCTGGTTTCAAACCTTGTCATTCTTTTATTTTAATACTGTCTAGACAGGCTAGGGGGTGTGGCTGCTTTTAAGCAACTTAGCTCTACTTTGCTCCCCTGTGCCCTACGGTGCCGTGGCTGGTGCGGCGCGCACGTCCGCGCAAACACATTGTGCTGGGTAAAGCATTTTTAAATGTTGGGCAACTCTATTGCGCTGGGTAAAGCGCTATTACACTACGGGCAACTCTGTTTTGCTGGGTGAAGCGCTATTAAACTATGGGCAACTCTGTTTAGCTGGATAAAGCGCTATTAAACTATGGGCACCTCTGTTTAGATGGGTATAGTGCTATTAAACTATGGGCACCTGTGTTTAGCTGTGTAAAACGTTACTTAACAGCAGACTAATATATATCTAGGTCTTTTAAAAATATATATTTTGTTCACTGATACATTGACCATGTCACTGCTTTTAATAAAATTTTAATCATATTTGTCTGGTATTATTTCAAATACTGATTTAAAACATAAATAAGAAGGGGAGTGGTGGGACTTGTACCATGAATGCCTTCTCTTTGTGCATACGCTCTACCATTATGCTATTGCTATTTGGATTAATATGCATAAGTAGTTCTTATATGCTCTTCAATGTCACAATTGCTAACTGTGGTTAAGAAACGGGCACACTCACGCAAACAAGCGCAAATACGGGCAGCTATATCGTGGATTTAAAAAAATAATAATTGTTTCCGTTTTATAACTCTGATGGGGGTTTACAGTGTCAGGGAGTGTGGTGTTGGGTGCAAGTACATTTGAGAGGACTCGCTCTTGTTTGTTGACATTATGCTTTTTAAAACCTTGCAGGGGCGTGGACCTTTAGACTGCTCGGCAGTCGGACACGCCCCCTGCTTGCCTACTCAGTCCGTGTAAGAGTTACGGATGAGTCAGCGTGCCCTCATGAATATTCATGGCATGCTGATGTCATACCATTCAACTGCAGCCTCAGAGTAAGACATATTAAGTCTTACACGGACGTTTTGTGAATGCGGCCCCGTGTTCCAAAGCTGCATGACATTTTTAGAGAAAAGATGCAAAATATTTTATTATTTCAGAATATTTGGGCATTTGTTACTCAACATGTTTCTTTGCCAGGCACAACTGTCCAAAGCAATGCTGTATTGTAAAATGAGGGAAAATCTGTATGATTATAAAAGCGCACCTACATCAAAACACACACACACACGCACACACACACACACACACACACACACACACACACACACACACACACACACACACACACACACACACACACACACACACACACACGCACACACACACACTAACAAGCAACAATAATAACAGACCATATGAAAAATAATTGCCAGTGGAGGGGAAAAGATTTGTAGCAACAAAGATGAAAAATAATATTGCTTAGGCTTAAATAATTAAGACACAGTTTTGCAAAAACAAGTGCATATTAAAGTAGCTATCACTTCATTGCTAAAGAGGCTCCAGGTCTGTGTGTGAAAAGATAACATCTAGCTGAGTAAAATCCAGTTATTCAGCCAATCTAATTGCTCGGGAGTGAGGGGAAGGAGAATACAAAAGGACAAACTGCAACTGTAAGTTCTAAGCACTTCCTCTAACAACCCCCACTGAGTGTTTGTGTAATCTGACCTGCATTATGCTAAAAAGGCTGTTTGAAAACCTTGCCTCTAGGTGAACATGTGACCTAAAGAGTACTAAAATGTAAACAAGCTCCTCTAGCAAAAAATCTGAGATAGTGCCCAGGGCTGACTTCATTGTTAATTTGTAAGCAAGTCTGATTTTACGCATTGCTACAGTGGAAAAGATTACTACTTCTGTATACTAGGGCTGTAATTGTATTTGTACTTTATTGCACATTATTACAGATGTTTGATTTCTTATTTTCAGTTAAGTTTGCAGATTACATTAAGAATGTTGTTTGAGCTTGGCTGTGTTACTTTGTTTTCTATTTAAGTTATGGCCACCTCATGCATATTTATGGACAGTAGAACTTTGAGAATTACACTTCCATCATGTGTAAAGGGGTTGAACTGTGATTTTGATTGGACAAGATTATTTTTATTTGTTTTTTTACACTATTTAAACTTTGTAATCTGCACAGTTTATTTATTCTGATGAAGTTCTTAAGTAAATAAAAAATGAAAGCGTGCTCAATCACAGGTTCTATTTACTGCATTCTTTTTTCTTGTATTATTCCTAGTTTTATTTACGTTTTACAGATGTCTTCAGAAGTTTTTTTGTTATTTTAATAATTTTCTTCGCCAGTGTTTTCTCAGTTTTATTTGCATACATACATACATATATATATATATATATATATATATATATATATATATACACACACACACACACACACACACACACACACACACACACACACACACACACACACACACACACACACACACACACACACACACACACACACACACACACACACACACACACACATTGCATGGCTCCCTTTTGAAATGTCAGCACTCAAAATGTCAAGTGCTGACAAACCCAAAACCCCACACCCTCCCAAACCTAAATATAACAACTCTGAGACTGCCATATCTTGCAGAAAAGAGAATATTTTGAGAAATGGCCATCTTGGATGTAAGTCTGTTTTTTGGGCCATTCAGTCTCCATGTTTTGGGATTCACTCTAGCGGGTCTAACATTTCAAAGGCTTACCACATTATACACACACACACACACACATATGAACTGATGAGGGTATATGATGCAAAGATTATAACAGTATCAATGTAGTAAATAGTGACATGTAATTCTCACAGGTTAAGAAATAAATGACCTAAAATGTTATAAAGAATACATAGAATATGCATTCGACTGAAATACATGTATTATATTATGCATTATGCATAACCTCGGTAAAGTCATACATCTTTTCACTGTGGCAATGGAATTGAAGGGATCACCATTTTGGCATATCATGAATAATTCATTAGTAATGAAACAAATATAGTTGGCAAGTAAAGAGTAATTGCTAAATTGCATGTAAAAGAAAAACTGTATCACATGCAGTTTTGTTTTTCAGAATGCAGAGAATCTTGTCTTGTTTATGTTTTCCTTTTCGGTGAGTATGTGCATCACTGTAAGATTTTTTCACTCAATTTCATTAACACCATCTTGTTCAGCCTGTATTGTATGCAACATATATGTCAGTCTAACTTCATATTTACACACAGCAAGGCTGTGCTTCTGTGTTCTTTCAGTGGAATGTTTTCACTTACAAATACTTCGATATCTCAAAACTTGACTGGATTTGCTAGAGTCATTCTTATTTTATTTGACAATCTGGCATTATATTTCAGAAGTTACCATATGACTATGTATATTCCATAAACATTTGCATGGTAGCACAATAGTCTGACAATCCGTGCTTTAATTTTTCATAAGCAGACATGACATCTTTGAGATACAAAAAGCTGAGGCTAACATCTGCTTCTTTTACAGTGCATACCCATAAGGAAGCCACATTGTTGGTTTACATTTCTCACTAGAAACTACGTATGTGAAAAAGGAAAACTGCAACCTTTTCATGCTGCAGAGGGAACATTACCCATAGACATATGGCCCATCAGCAGTTGGCGGTACCAACAAATCAAATAATAAATAAACAATGAATGAAAACATCATTTGCATTAATGAGACATGAACAAAAACATGAGACATGAACAAAAATATTACAAGTGTTCCTTTTTCAGCATATACTAAGTATAGCTGGCAATAAATGTGATTCCACTGTAGAGAATGCCCCATCTAGGATTCTTATTTATCTATTATGTCAGATGATTGTTATAATTTTTTATTGTTAGTAAAAAATGGAAAGTAGCTTGCATATCCATACTTCTGACTAATGAACCCTACTTTTTCAAGTTACTGTGCTTGAAAGTCTGTTATGGCTTATAGAAAGTCGTTGAACTAACATTGTTCTTCTGTGAGAATGTTGTTGTCTTTTCCCAGTTAGGGGTCACCACAGTGGAACTCCGGTCTGCTAATGATTGGCAGTAGATTTTCACGGTGCCGAGTTGCCAGCTTGAGACCCAACCTTCAACAAAGGCACACCCATTCACACACGTCTTTCAGAACGCCGCTCGACCCATGGGGAGGACATGCAGACTCCACACAGAAGGCACTCCACGCGCACTAGCTGAGAATCGAATGGGAAACCTCTTGCTGTAAGGCAACAATGCTACCGCTGCACCACCGCAGAATACCTCATTGCATTATTTGATTGGGACTCCATATATCAGGTATAGTTTGTGTCAAAGGCATTTAATTTTATTTACATTTTCTGATGTTGGATCTCTGTACTCTGAGCTGCTTATTTCTTAATGTTATAAAACCTATTTGAGATGACAGTATCAGTGTGCTTTGGCAGATACTTGGATCTCAACTACTCACAACTCTGATAGTAGACTGTTACAGATCACAATTTACAACCTTCTTTCATTGTTAATGAGCACCATTAAGGCTTCGTACTGACAGTTTTCATGATTGCAAATATATTCAGCAATTTCTAGATGTAGTTCAGCTTTTTGCCATATTGAAGTTATATACACAAATGCTATTCTACTGGGAATCCAGCATTCTATCCTCACTGTCAGTGTTTTATCATTGTTGCAGCTGATTTCTCTCATAACTGCAGACTATGTCATTGCATTTCATAACTTTTTGTATAGATAGTTATCAGAAGCATTTTGTTTTACATAGATGTTGCAGTAGTGCAGTGGTAGCATTGTCGCCTCACAGCAAGAGGTTCTTTGGTTCGATTTTTGGCTGGGATGCCTTCTGTGTGGAGTCTGCATTCATGTGGGTTTTCTCTGGGTGCTCTGGTTTCTTCCCACGTTACAAAGACATGCATCTGGAGTGTTTCTCCCTGGTCCTCTGCTGAAAATTGGCTTTGTTCCAAGTTGGACTTTCCCAGTTAATAACTTTTAACTAGTTTGCATTTGTGATTAAATATGTAGTGCTATGCTTCTCTGTATTCCTTAACGGGAATGCATTGTAACTTTATCCCATTTACATAAATATAGTAATTCTGGGAATGCTGTATTATTCAGAGTCAGATAATTTACAGTCTTGTAATCCTTGTGGTAGAAAAAGCTAAGCTGACAGTAATGTTGAAAGTTGTTTGTGTTACTTTTATATTTTGTGTTGGCTTGTATGTATGCAGCATATTGTTCCTGCTGGAGAGCCATTGAAGAAAGTATGCAAAATAACGTATTTCAAATAGATCTTAAAGTGAGATAACAGCTAATGAAAGTAAGAATTTTGCTAAACAACTGACACTTAGCAACATAAAGTTGTGGCATTGAATTCCAAAAGATCATTCAACACTGATAATGCTAATTATTAAAAGGTGAAGCTCCTGTGAACAAGCTAAAACTCAACAGACTAGTATTTTGACTCCATTTTTCATCCAGGAAACATAAAAAATACATTTATTCAACTGCACTTAAAACTGCCTAGCTATTGAATGAGTTTTGAGTGGTTTATATATATATATATATATATATGTATATATATATATATATATATATATATATATATATATATATATATATATATATATTTTGTATTTTACTGTTTACTCTGAAGCTGAAGCTATAGCAATTAAATGAATGCATTGCACTGTTTGGTTTGCTTTTGAAATTGGTTATCTGCTGTGTTGAACTATTTAAATTTGTCCTGAGTGGTTTCTGTCACTTTTTTGCATTTTACTGCTTTTCGTCTCCAGATTTGAAACTAGAGTTGTTAACTGAATTGGTTTTACAGTTTGTGGTACCTTTCAACCTGTTTTTTTCTGGGTTTAACTTCTCCAAGCTTTTTGGGTTTCTAATACCATAACAGGAATAGACTCCATTCCTAAGTCAGGCTATGATTAAAGTTCATAAAATTAGTATTGTTTCCGTCTTTGATATTAGCTAAAAGTGCTTTTTGCAGCACCCGCAATGTGCCCAGAACTGATTTCTTCTGCAGTGTATCTGGAGTTACATGTATTGGTAGCCTATCTAAATATGACTATAAATTCTTTTTTATGAGACCCATTGCTCCTACTTCTGCTGGAATGTCTGGGTATCTCTGTTCCACATTGTTCTCATTTCTGTCTGTTAGTCTTATTATTTTATGACTTTGTGTCTCTCTGTATGTGAGACACTATAATCACTAGGTATGGCAATTTCAATAATCAATGCTTCTTTTGTCATTTTTCAAGGACAATTATATCTGGTTTTCTGACATCTATTTTTTAATTGTTGGTAATGGTGATCCCACGTGATGCACACTTCATCATTCTTTACAATTCCTTGTGGTTTATGTTTCCAATGCTTCTCGGCTGCTTCTATATTTCAGTGTTTGTGCAATCCTCAATGCAATAATCTCACCACCTTATTGGGCCTTTCAGTGTACAGGACTTCTGCCATGAGAATATCACACCCAGCAACAAGGTGTGCAGCTGTTTCTAATTATTTTGTATAGAACCTATATTTGTCTGTTTCTCCAACATGTTCAATGGACTTTGCAAACCAATGTGTGTGTAGTCCACTATCCTTTGATTTCAACTCAGCTCTCCTTAATCATTCCTGTGAAAATTCCTGATCAACATGAGGTAGTGCAGGAGATTTCTATATTTGGCACTATATTTATGGCTTTTCTGATTTCTTTCCTTTTCCTTCTCCTTATATTCTTTCTTTTTTTCTTTTTTGGCAGATTCAGGTGCTGCCTGATTTTTGTCTACTTCTGGTTTTATTTCCATTCCCACTTGCCACCAAAGTGCTTCTGCTAATCTACGCAGATAGGTCATCATAGACTTCCTCTCCACATGTTGTAAAATGTTCACTATTTTTGCAGCTAACAAGGTCAGCAAAATGTTGGTAGTTCCACAACCACAGATTTATGCCTATAATCAATTTCCAGGAGGCCCATGCCTCTTTTAGAGCGAGGGATATACAATCTTGGTATAAGCTGATTAATATAGATCATTTGATAAACATGAAACAGTTTTCTTATTTTTCTGTCCAACTGATCCAATACCTTTTGGAGTCAGTCAATCAAATAAAAAAAAACAAAAAAAAACAAAAACAGAAAGACCAATTTGGTTTATAGATTGGACTTTATTACTAGATGTTAGGGTTGTTTCCAATATTAGTTTTAGTTTTCTGAAATATTCCTTATTAAGTTTTATTCACATTTGTTCATGTCTTTTTGCTGATCCTTCAGTTCCAAAATATTTATATAGTCCTTCCTGCTCAAGTTCCTTTATATTACATCCCTGTCCTAGATTGATATTTTCATGGTATTGCAGCTTTGTTCCTTTAAATGTTATTTTTGCACATTTATCAAGAATAAATCATTCTTATATTATTTGAGAAAGCTTTAACCATTTGCAGGTGTACTTTCAGCTCCTTGTCTAGATTAAGGGCAAGACAAAATAATAGTAGTGACTAAGAATCATCTAGAATATCACCCTTTGAATTTTTAATCCATGGGTTAATAATTTGCCCTTTGTCATGACTTAATTGCAAAGTGGTTTGCCACTGTTTCCTAGTCACTGCAATGTAATTGATCAATGTAGGATGCATCTTATACATCTGTAAGCACTTCTTCATTCATGAATCTGGGATGATGTCAAATGTTTTTTGTAATCTATCCATGCCATACTTAGACTCTTCCCCTTTTCACAGTTCTCCATTATGACTTTATTTAACAACAAATGACCCTTTGTTCCATATAGCATTTTTTATCCTTTTGTGCTATTGACATGATTGAGTTTTCTTCCAAAGTATTATAAACTCTATTGGCATCAATTACAGGATATAGTTTCTTCAGTGTTGGAAGGCAAGTTATTGGTCTGTAGTTTTTAGGATGGCTTATAGGGTCACTCTTATGCAGGAGTATAGTTTTTCCTGTTGTTAACCAGGTTATTGTCTGTTCAGGATGTGCATATACATAGATCTTACTCAAGTCTAAATCTTCATGTAAAGATGTTAATATTTTTAGTCAGAAGTTAGGTACTGCATGTGGGCCAGGACATTTCCAATTAGGAGCTTTTTGTTAATTTTGTTTCAGTTTCTTGGGCTGTTACTTCATCCCATTTCATATCCTCTACATTTGAACTTCTTACTGATTCTTTAACTTCCTCTATCCAGTCAGCATCTTTATTATGTTCCACAAGATACGCATAAATATTTCTATAAAATGTGTCTATTTCTTCTTTTTTTGGTGGTGTTTCTATTATTTTTGCTTTGTTTCCCAATTCTCTATAAAATTTATTGAATCATCAATTAATCGCTTACTTTGTACTTTTCCTTTATATTTGTCTGCATATCTTCTAAGCTTTTGTGCCTCTGCTATCTCTAGTTTATTATTTGCAATAGTGTATGATAGATCCTGGTCTGTTCTGATACTGCATGTTGTTTTTATAACATCTAGTTTTCTAAATATTTTTGTTGATCTGTTCCCTCTCATTGACACTTCTTGTCTTAATTGTTTCATAATTTTCTCTATTTGATGCTTCCATGATGACATTTTATTTCTTCCCTTCCCTTTCCTTATTGCTCTGCATTTTTGTGGTAAGAATTTATATCTGTTATTAACTTGACTGCATGGTAACGTATCCTATTTACTTCTGTAATATCACATGTATTTCTTTTAATAGTTGTGATTACTCTGTTCATCTGGTTTATCAGCCTTTTAACATTTTGTCTTATTTACTTTCTGTAATGTATTTATTTCATCAATCTTAATATGTCTATCCATCCCTATTAAATCAAGCAACCCTTCCCTTAGATCATTTTCATCTAAAATGAGGGCACATTATTTGTTGTTTCCTGTGGGCATTCTACAGGAAGTTCCAGAACATGTTCCTGTGACGTATTCTGTTCAGCTGCATCCTGTGTCATATATTGCTCTTACATATGGGAACTCACTGGCCTATCACTCCAGAACATTGCATCAGATTTGCCGCTGTTTCCTGCTCCTTCCCTTGCTGTGGAACTCCAACTGAACTTTTATACTGGTTTCCTGCTGAAGACACCAGAGCATTTTCATGTGGCAACTGATCAGATGCTTTGCATTCCACCTGTTTCTCCTTAAATTGGGGAATCATTGTTCCATCATGCTGTGACGTTACCAGAGATGGATTTTCTACACTAAATCCTTCACTTTGCAGGTAATCCATAACTTCTATTTCTATTTCTTGAACTTATCCATTACTAATCCTATTTTCTACCTTCCCCCTTTGTTTTATTATTTTTTGTATTGTGAATTTTTCTATATCCAAATACCTTTGCCTGTATTTTGCTTTAAATATCTTTGTTGTTGCTTTTTTGTATTGATTAGTTTTGCTTTCTCTTTTGTATAAATGTTGGACCACATTAAATCTATTTTTCCTTTCCACATCAATATTTCTTCTTCATGTCTCCCACCCCACCAGTTTCTCCTTAATTTCAGGACTCATTGTTCCATCATGTTGTAACATAACCTGTATTAGACATTCTATACTAAATTTTTAACTTTGCAGGTCAGGTATCCCATAACTTCAGCTTCTATATTTTTAACTATTACTTTATTAACCTTCTGGTCCATACTCCCTTTTGGAATTTATTTTTTATAGTGTTAAATTTTCCTCATCTGGGTGTCTTTGCCTATATTTCTCTTCAAATACCGTTGGAGCTGCTTTTTTATTGATTAGTTTGGCTTTGTCCTTGGCATAAATATTGCACCATATTATATTTCTTTTTCTTTCCCATGTCCATGTTTTTTTCATACCTTTCAACAATCTCTAGTTTTTTTTCTTTATATTTCCATACTTCTATCTCTTCTTTTTCCAAGTGGCTAGAGTTTCTTTGTCTATATAATGTTTTTTTCGTGGATCTATTGTATTAATGAATGCAAATTTGCATTTCAAATTTTTGACAGCACTTTTTCAGCTAGTATTTTTCTTTCCTCTAATTTCTCTCTTATTCTTTTTGAATATGTTCTATTTGGAAATTCTGAGCTTATTGCATAATAGTAGCCATACATCTTACTTATCCTCAGTAGTCCACTATATCATGTTTATGACTTTTTTCTTGCAGTTTTTTGTGGACTTCTACTACTTCCTTCTAGAACAATGGGGCCATCCTCCCCCTGAGCCTGGCCTAACCCCATTGTAGGAATATTTCCATGACTCAATTCTACAGTGTCATTATTTCCAGCATGGCACCAGTGTGCATTCCAGGATTGGGCACTTTTTATCTTGGGACTTGTGCACTCAGCTCTCTTTTTTAATTTTAGCCTATGATATGATATATGCTATATAAAATACAGTCTATAGATCAGTGTTGTCTTGGTGGGATTTTGAGAAAACAGGGTCCACCATTTGAAGATACTCACTAAGACTTGAGGATTAATTCAGTTTCAGAAGTACTACCTCATTTTCTTGCTGATTTTATCATATCTCCATTCCGATACCTTAATATCTGCATTTGGACCCATGCTAAGTGGATTAATCAATGTTTTTACATTTAATTTAACTGCTGTATTTGATTCACTTTTCAAATATAGACCAAACAGTTGATTTTAGCTAGTTGGATGAGTCATCTAGTGCTTGTGGTAGTTAAACCTGGTGACAGTGGGGGTGTTGGCTGCAGTTCTGGAAAGATAAACGGTATCACTTAGACCTTTATCTGTTTTTCATTGGCTCATTCATGCCTCTGTTAATTTAAAATACACCAAATATAGTAGCATTTGGACTCCAATTTGCATCCAGAAAATAGGAAAATGCATTTATTGTATTCCTCTTCAAACTGCCTACCCATTTAAATGAGTTTTGTGTTGTTCTTTTGTATTTTACTGTTTTTTTTCTTAATCTGAAGTTATATCCATTAATGGAAGGTATTTTACTGTTTGCACTACTTTTCAAGTGGGTTTTCTGCTGTGTCTTGCTATTAAAATAGTTTTTTTAATGGGTTCTTCCATTTTTCTTCATTTTATTGCTTTTATTCAGTGGATTTGAAACTATAGCTGCTAAATGAATTGGATTTATAGTTCCTGGTACTTTTCAAATTGTTTCTATGTTGTTAAATGGATTAATATGTATTGTTGCATTTAATTTAATTTGTATATTTTATTCACTTTTCAAACATAGACCAAACAGTCATTTTTGTCCAGCTGGATGAGTAGTCTACAGCTTGTGGTGCTTAACCCTGCTGAGAGAGAGGTTGATGGCTGCAGTTCTGGAAGATAAATACTATTGGTTAGAGTTTCATCTGCTTTTTACTGGCTCTTTCACTTTCCTTGTTAACTCATATTGCATGACCAGTCAGACATTGGTGTCTTATATGTGGATTCTTGGAAGCTGAAGCTCGTGTACACAAGCTAAACCAAATAAAGTGTCATTTTTACTTCAATTTGCATCCAAGAAACAGGAGTCACATAGTTATTTAAATCAGTTTTAAGAGGCTCCTGTATTTTTTTTTCCTGCATCGTATTGTGTTTTATCTGTATATGAAGCTACTAATTAAATATATATTAGTGTTTGCATTGCTTTTCAAGTGGGTAGGGTACTGTACCTAGATATTTAAATAAGTTTTGGGTGTGTTCTGTCATTTTTTTTTTTTTTTTGCATTTTCCTGTTTTTACTTTCTCTGAAATTGAAGCTACTAATATTAATTGATTTGATTTTACTTTCTGTTGAGCTTTTCAAGTGGTTTTTGTGCTAAGTGGATTAATCAGTTTTGTTGCATTCATTTGCAGTGTTTATAGTCACTTTCACAACCAGTTTTTTCAAGTGTATGGGCACTCTGAGAGATGGTAGTCATTACTGGTTGAAGCCAAAAACTGTTTTTTTTTCCATTGGTTTCTTTGATTTCATAACGCAGCTATTTTGCATTAAGTTGTGCTTCCCACAGCTCCAGACAAACCCGTGCTCAATAGATGCAGGTAATTCAACTGGATTTCATTTTTAACAAGACTAT
This sequence comes from Protopterus annectens, assembly GCF_019279795.1. Taxonomy (NCBI): domain Eukaryota; kingdom Metazoa; phylum Chordata; order Ceratodontiformes; family Protopteridae; genus Protopterus; species Protopterus annectens. The sequence goes on along the minus strand of NC_056728.1, from coordinate 1,535,765,340 downwards.
ATAGAGCCATATCCCGTACCAGACATTCTTATATGCTTGCCCTTGGTTCAAGCCCAAGTTACAGCCCTAACAGTCTTTATTTAAAATACAAGTGTTTTATTGTACTAATTAACATGTATTATACTGTACTCATAAAATTTTATTCAAACAAATCAAATACTGTGCAAATAATTCATATAGAAGGTCAGCCTGCTTGTCCTCCCTCAGTTGCCATCCCCACAGCATTTGGTCTACTCAGGCAATGCAACTATTGCCTGATGGTCACAAAAATGAGTTATTACTTATCCCATCACAAACTATCCATGAGAGATGCAAATATTTAGTTAAGATAGAAGCATCTTTAAAACATATGAGTACAGACTAGGACTACACAGAAACCATGCACTGCAACACATACTGCTGCATCCACAGATATGAGTAAAAAAACTCCCCCCAAATCCAGTACACTCAAGCTGTCCATTAATAAAAATGAACTGGTGATGGGTGACTCCACTGTCAGGCACACAGATTCCACTCTCACAAGACTGGGCAAAAATAGGGTGAGATCTCTAACATTGCAAGGACCATCTTGATAATTAAGATTAAAAAGTATGACTATGACATGGTGGTGATCCATATGGTTATAAATTACCTGTCCTGCAAAATTCTATGTGATATGCATAGTTCTCCATGGATGTCATAAATGCAGAAAAGACCATGGTATTGAGCAGAATCCTTATTTTCCAAGAATGATGCCAAAGTACACCGAAAAGATGACTGGTTTCAGCAATTGGAAGAACAGACTGCATCATCTGAGTCCAATATAGCATGCGTCAGCTTGGGTTGAGATGTTGCACAACCCTACTTGCTTCACCAAGGAGGACTTGTACCTATCATTCCAAGGATTCTGCATACTAGTTAAAGCCCTTGTTACTTTCTTAGTGCCTTGTATAGGCAAACTGCAACTAATGGATCTCTCAACATTAAAACACAATGATTCAAGAAGTGGACAATATCAAAGCAGTGCTGCTCAACACTAGAAATCAACATAACAAATTGCCTCAAATTGAGGCCCTCCTGCATCTGGGGCACATTCATGTATATATTATTCCTGAAACGTTGTTAAAAAGTACAGAAAGCAGTCCCACTATACCAGGAGTTTGTACCTGCCATGTCTTTTGCCTTGTGGAGTATTTGTATTTCTTAAATATCGGCTTGAGACAGATTCTTAGTGACCCTCAAATCAAACTTATTGAGATATAAATCACACTAAATAAAAACAACTATCATAACATAGCATGTTGCAGGACCTCCCTCAATTCCCCATGAAATCCATGTTTGGTTCCTAAATATACTGGGCGAACTTCAAATACACACAGAAACTCTATCATCCCAGGGGAACTTTAACTACCCATTGATAAACTGGGATAGCTATACCTCAGAAGTAGGTTATGTCCCTAAATTCCTTGATTTCATGAACAAAAACTCCCTGGACCAAATAGTCAAAAAACCCACTGGAGGAAGCAATATTCTTGAAGTGGTACTTTCAAATATACCACCTATATTCACTGTCTCACTGATATACTATTCCCCAGTTAAGCATGACCACAGAATGGCAATCTTCTTTTCAAAATCCCCAAACCATCAGAAGTAAAGTAATATTCAAAGACTTCCAATGTACTAACTTCCTGGAATTCTATTATGAACTCTCAGAATGCAAGTGTAACTGTAACCACAAAAATGTTGAAATGGCTAATAAATATGCAAATAAATTCCATGTTCATAGATAAATGTAGTAACCCGAGAGTTCCTACCAGATATAAACAAAGTGGGAGGTTCACAAGTAAACCAGCCTAGTGGTCCACATGCATAAACAAAAAAATAGAATAAAGACTACAAATGAAAATCAGCAGAAAATATCAAACATACTGAAAAATACCACCAAGAAATCAAAGGTATCCAATAAACTTAGACTAGCATCAGAAGTTGAGGATAATTATGATTTCTTCTTTACTTACATCAGGAAATTAAAAAAAATCACACCTCACATTCCTCCAAACCTGTTTAGAATAGTACCACTTACTTGGATCCAACAGATATCACACATAGCTACAAATCTAGTACACATTTCACCCCAGAGACTACTGTACAAAACACAAATATTCCAAAGGATTTCATGGCCCCTATTGTCTCAAAAGAACACTTGATAATGGCACTTTTTACAACATAAAAAACATCCTCCATGATTCCTGATAACCTACCTGGATGCCTGCTTATTGGCACTAAACATCCACTGATGGACCCCCTCCTATAGCTCTTCAACCTGAGCTTAGTCACTGAGGTATGAAGCACAGTAATTGTGATGGTTAAACAACATACTAAAAATCATATAAGGTTTGAGGTTCAGCAATTTGGCTTTGATAAGGGTAGCCCTTGCCTAATGAATCTGGTAAATGTCTTTGACAGAATAACACAAGCCATGGACATGCTGTTTATAGTGTATATTCTGACCTCCAAAAACATTTGATACCATATCACAAGTTAACACAATTAACAAGCTAAATGTATTTGAAATTGAACCTGAAGTCATTATGTGGATAACAAACTGTCTGAGGGAGAGAACCCATGGAGTGACAGGCGTGTCCACTGAAAACATGAAGGTAAGTACTGGAGTCCATTGGGTACATGTACTAGGTCTTTTGCTGTTCAACGTGTACATTTCTGATCTCATAATCAAAAACAGGGATCTCTAGTTAATCAAGTTTGTGGGTTGAGGTAAACTGGGTGTCATCCTTGAATACACTTCTGATATGCAGAAGTTACTTCTGCAACTTACACATGCTAACAGGAAGTACACATAAAATGGACTAAAATCAAATACTAAGAAGTGCAACATTGTTGGATTTGGTAAATGATGCCTTGAAACAAATTATAGTACAGGCAGCAGCCTACTTCAAGATGAAGATTATTTATTTTACCAAGAAAGTCTGACTGGGACAAAGCCCATTTTCAGCAGAGGCCCGAGAGAAATGCTTCAGATGCATGTCTTTGGAATGTAGGAGGAAACCAGAGCAAACACACCTGAAATCAGAGAGGACATGCAGACTCCACACAGAAGGCACCCCACCTGAGAATCAAACCAAAGAACCTTTTGCTGTGAGGTGACAATGTTAACCGCTACACCACTGCACCACTGTATTGAGAGACCTTGGAAAAAGGCTAGATAATTACCCCTCATTTGATCATTATGTTGCAGCAGGATTAAGACATCCTATCTGGCAGAGATGATCATAAATGGTATTGTTTCTAAATCCAAAGAAGTCCTTACCTATCTGTATTCCACACTGATCAGTCCCGTCTTTTAATACAATACCACTTTGGGATGAATCTGACTAGACATATCAGGCAGTTTGAGAGACCACAGAAGTTCTGTTAGAAACTCCTTGTGTTCTGACTGAAGAGTGCTCTCAAACAATCTGGAAATATAATCGCTGATAAGTATAATTTTTGGCACTTTAACTTTTCAGAGTTCTACATTGTCTTAATTTTTGCATGATTGAATTATTTTGTATATTTGCTGGCATTGTTTTTTTGTTTCTGATCTCTTCTGAAACTGGTCCCCCCCATTTCTGTGGTGGTGTTAAAGTTTATAAAACTGGTCTAACAGCTTTTTTATCTGATTGCTTCAAGGCTTGCTGGTTTAAAATAGTCCCTGTTTGTAAATTCCTGCATACACTGTTAGAAACTCCTTGTGTTCTGGCTGACGAGTGCTATCAAGCAATATGGAAATATAATCTCAGATAAGTATAATTCTTGGAGTTCTGGATTGCCTTAATTTGTGCCTGATTGAATTATTTTATATATTTGCTGACTGAATTATTTTATATATTGGCTGGCATTGTTTTTTTTTGTTTCTGATCTCTTCTAAAACTATTTTTCTCCCTCCCACGCACCCTATTCCTGTGGTGTTTGTTATAGTTGGTGGCTTTGAAGTTGCCCGCCCATACTGTACATTTGATTTGGGACACTCCTCCCAGTCTAGTGTTTATTCTTCGTAATACAGAGAGAACATTTGAGAAGGCCAATCCACTTAGGTTCTTAACCTTGAAATGTTTTTTGTTCCTCCTTCCTCCCCTTGCACTTTACTAACAAAAAAAAATCTAGTTGTGTTCTGAGTGCTCAGTGTGCTTCTCAGCTGATTAGTGTATTTTTTGGCATTTCTTAACTGTTCAGAGTTGAATAAAAAAACAATTGAATTTAGTTCAGAATACATTTCAAATAAATTGCATTTATTTAAACTGTATTTGCTTTAATACTGCTAAACACTCAAGTGTGCTAGCTTGCACAACACTTGAATTGTTTTTAGTGCTGTTTCTGCTGCTTTCTGAAAAAAAAATCTAAGCTTGTTTCCTGTCTTTCCTGTAACTAGTCTAGTCCAGCTACAGATTTGCTGTAGCCAGGACTATTGGTAAGCTTCTGAGCCCCCCAAGCCTTTCTGTGTTGGAAGGAAGCCTTCTAGCTTATCAGTGGGAGTGGTAAATACTAGGTAGCCTATCTACCACAAGAGGAGTGGTTTTTGGCCCAGAAATTGTAGTTTATTGACCATTTGGACAGTTTTTCCATCTCTTTCTACTCTATGTTTAAAAGCCCACATTTGTGCTTGTTTCCTGCCCTTCCTATAACTAGTCTAGTCCAGATACATATTTGCTGTATCCAGGACTGTTGGTAAGCTTTTGAGCCCCCCCCAAGCCTTTTTGTGTTGGAGGAAAGCCTTCTAGCTTATCAGTGAGAGTGGTAAGCACTAGGTAGCCTATCTACCACAAGAGGAGTGGTTTCTGGCCCAGAAATTGTAATTTATTGGCTGTTTGAGCAGTTTTTCCATCTCTTTCAACTTTCTGGTTTAAAAGCCCACAATTGCACTTGTTTCCTGCCTTTCCTGCAACTAGTCTGGTCCAGGTATACACTTACTGTATCCAGGAGTATTTATAAGCTTCTGAGTGCCCAAGCCTTTCTGTGTTGGAGGGAAGCCTTCTAGCTTACCAGTGGGAGTGGTAAGCACTAGGTAGCCTATCTACCACAGAAGGAGTGGTTTCTGGCCCAGAAATTGTAGCTTATTGGCCGTTTGGGCAGTTTTATTCCATCTCTTTCAACTTTCTGGTTTAAAGGTCCACATCTGCGCTTGTTTCCCACCTTTTCTGTAACTAATCTAGTCCAGATACAGATTTGCTGTATCCAAGACTATTTGTAAGCTTCTGAGTGGTACCAAAGTCTGCTCTTCAATTTTTCCCTTAGATCTGCTAGTTCTCTCTTCTCCTGCACTTTTACTAGCTTATTAGTTTAGCACTTTACCAGACTTCCTGTAGCAATTATTGTAGCACACAAAAGTGCTACCAGCACTAAACTTTCTACAAGGAAACAGCTCCAGTATTTATTAATGCCCACCTCTTCAGGCATGTCTAAAAGTCAGTTCTCTGTGCTTTCTCCTATTAACCTTGTGAACTTGGGCATCTTGAGGCAATGTAGCAACTGCCTCATGTACACTGACAATCCTCTCCTCTTACCTCCCAACACTCAGACTCGTGAGAGATGCACTTATATATCCAAACTGGAAGCCACGCATGCTCCATCCAAGTTCAACACTTGCACCACACCACATGGAACACATAACCCTCCAGAACACACACCAGCACTGTCTTCACATAAAACCCAAACCACACAACCACCTTCGTGGAGGCTCTCAATAAAAATCTACCCAAACAGCAGAGACCTCCAAGGCAGAAATGCACCTGACCATCACAACACTAATCATGAGACACATAACTCTCCTAAACAGTGTGCCACTCAACCAAGGCCCCTAAGGCAAAACAGCATGCCTAACACACTAGTCTTAAGTGACTTGATAGTGAGGCACACTGATGTCCCACTCACTACATTGAATAAGGAGAAAGTAACCGTCACCTGCCTGTCTGGTACCAGGATCCGCCACATAATGCACACACTCGGGTCCCTCAACAACAGGTAAAAATATGACTCTGTCATTGTACATGTGGGTGTGAATGACCTGAGATGTACCTACCTGGACTACATGAAAAGAGACATGGAGGAGCTCTTGGATTATGTAGGCCAGGTGGGTATGACCCTAGCCCTGAGCAGCATCCTACCAACACCCAGAATGATACCACAGTACAAGCAGAAAATGATTGATTTCAACGATTAGCTAAGTTTCTGGTGTCATTCTAAGGGGATCCAGTATCTATCTGTCTGGGATGACATAATTGACAGACCTCAATGCTTTGCCAGAGATGGCCTGCATCTGTCACCCCTGGACTTCCAGATACTGGCCAAGACTCTTGCCATCCCTATAGTGCCTTTTTTAGGCGGTGTTCCAAAGACCAAATTACCACTGTAACAGCTATAAACAAATGCAATCTGCTGCTCAATACTAGAAGTCTAAATTTGAAAATGCACTCATTCAAAGCACTCCTGTGCTGTAACAGAGACCTGGTTCAATGCAGCAGAACGCACACCTGCACTACCAGGCTATAACTCATTCCACACCTTTCGGCCCCAGAACTTGGACCAAAGCTCCAAAGGAAATGGTGGTTCCATATTCATAAAGGATGTGCACACCTCCAGACTGGTAGTCCAACATAATGCATCTGAGATACTTCAGATGCAGCTAACATTGCGTAAGACAGCAATTCAGGCTGTAGCCTGCTATAGGTCCCCAACCATGTCCCAAGACTCACACTCCACTTTCCTAAGCACCCTGAAAAATATTAGGGTCCAACCTAACACTCTCATAATGGGTGACTTCCTCTACCTCTCCATTAACTGGGAAAACTACTCATGTGCCAATACACTTGCCTAATGCTTTTTGGAATTCATTAACTCCAATGCTCTGGACCAGCTCATTCTTACCCCCACTAGAGGTAGCAACATCTTTGACCTGGTCATTACTAACATGGGCGACCATTGCTCTACACCAATAGTAAACTCCTCCCTGATTAGATCCGACCACAAACTAATCACCTTGGAAATCCACATTCCCCCACCCCCAAAGGTAACCACCATGAAAAACTTCTCCAAAGCTAAGTTTGGGCTCCTAAAAGCAAATGTGGCTAAATTCATGGCATCCATGCAAATGAAAAATAGTTGCATGTCTGCTGAATCATACACCAATGCACTGTACGAACACATACACAAATGCATGGATTTCACCATACCCAATAGAACCAAGACGATCTCCCCCAAAAAAGGAAGCTAATCTGGTGGTCCCCTGCCATAACCAAACTCTACGACAAAAGGAGGAAACTGATGTGGAATAAGGCAAAGTCCCAGAACTGGAAAAAATCCCTTATCAGCCTCAACAAAAGGTTGAGATCCCTCATCAAATCCTCTAAATCTAGCTATGAAAACAGAATTGCAGCAGATAGTAAAGACAACCACAAGGCTTTCTAAAGTTATGTAAAGAATCTCCACAGCAATACCCAGATTTGCTCTGAGCTACTGCACAATGATACCTCCTATAGTGAGCCAACAGATATTGCCAATATACTGACCAACAGATTCAGTGCTAACTTTACCCCTCTCTGCCCCCCCCCAATGGACCAATCACAATACCGGTAGATTGCCAGGCACCCAGTATTACTGCTGCACAGGCTAAAACAGCACCGTCCAAGGCCAAGAATGCAGATTCTGTTGGACCTGACAATATCCCTGGCTGTGTACTACATGAACTACAGAGTGAACTGGCACCTCACCTGTGTGCCCTGTTCAATCACAGTCCCACCTTAGGCTTTGTCCCTACCGAATGGTGCACTGGTACAGTCATTCCTCTCCACAAAGGAGGAGTGACTACAGACCCCGGGAATTATTGCCCAATTAGCCTGACGAGTCTGATATGCAAAGCTGTGGAATGCATCACAGACCTAATAAACAAGGATATAGGAAATCTCCAAACTCTGGATCCTACATAGTTTGGTTTTGTGAAGGGTAGATCATGCCTGCTTCACTTGGTCGACTTCTTTGAGTCAGTCACCAGAGCTGTGGATGAAGGCAAGGTGGTTCATACAGCCTACCTTGATCTGGTCAAGGCTTTTGATACCATTCCCCACTCAGGAATCATAAAACAACTCACTAAGCTAGGCATCAACCCCTATATCACTCTGTGGGTTGCAAACTGGCTCACAGATAGAACCCGCAGTGTGAAAGTAGCTGACTCCAAGTCAGACTGCTGACCAGTCACGAGTGGAATCCCACAGGGTTCGATCCTGGGTCATCTCCTGTTTGATATCTACTTCTCTGAAGTCCAGGCCAACACAAAGGGACTCTGACTATCAAAGTTTGCAGACGTTTACAAATTGGGAGCTATTATTAACTCCCCAAGTGATGTTGACATCCTGCAGAAAGGCCTCAATGACACTAATGACTGGTGTCAGAACCATGGTCTTAAGCTTAATGCCAAAAAATGTGTCTTCATCCCCCTTGGAAAAAACCCGGTACCCTTGAATTACCACATTGATGGTAGTCTGTTTGAAAACCTTGCCTCTAGGTGAACATGTGACCTACAGAGTACTAAAATGTAAACAAGCTCCTCTAGCAAAAAATCTGAGATAGTGCCCAGGGCTGACTTCATTGTTAACTTGTAAGCAAGTCTGATTTTATGCATTGCTACAGTGGAAAAGATTACTACTTCTGTATACTTGGGGCTGTAATTGTATTTGTACTTTATTGCACATTATTACAGATGTTTGATTTCTTATTTTCAGTTAAGTTTGCAGATTGCATAAGAATGTTGTTCGAGCTTGGCTGTGTAACTTTGTTTTCTATTTAAGTTACGGCCACCTCATGCATATTTATGGACAGTAGAACTTTGAGAATTACACTTCCATCATTTGTAAAGGGGTTGAACTGTGATTTTGATTGGACAAGATTATTTTTATTTGTTTTCTTACACTATTTAAACTTTGTAATCTGCACAGTTTATTTATTCTGATGAAGTTCTTAAGTAAATAAAAAATGAAAGCGTGCTCAATCACAGGTTCTATTTACTGCATTCTTTTTTTTGTGTTATTCCTAGTTTTATTTACGTTTTACAGATGTCTTCAGAAGTTTTTTTGTTATTTTAATAATTTTCTTCGCCAGTGTTTTCTCAGTTTTATTTGCATATATATATATATATATATATATATATATATATATATATATATATATATCCATCCACACACACACACACACACACACACACACACACACACACACACACACACACACACACACACACTGCATGGCTCCCTTTTGAAATGTCAGCACTCAAAATGTCAAGTGCTGACAAACCCAAAACCCCAAACCCTCCCAAACCTAAATATAACAACTCTGAGACTGCCATATCTTGCAGAAAAGAGAATATTTTGAGAAATTGCCATCTTGGATGTAAGTCTGTTTTTTGGTCATTCAATCTCCATGTTTTGGAATTCACTCTAGCGGGTCTAACATTTCAAAGGCTTACCACATTACACACACACACACACACACACACACACACACACACACACACACACACACACACACACACACAGATATGAACTGATGAGGGTATATGGTGCAAAGATTATAACAGTATCAATGTAGTAAATAGTGACATGTAATTCTCACAGGTTAAGAAATAAATTACCTAAAATGTTATAAAGAATACATAGAATATGCATTCGACTGAAATGCATGTATTATATTATGCATTATGCATAAACTCGGTAAAGTCATACATCTTTTCATTGTGGCAATGGAATTGAAGGGATCACTGTTTTGGCATATCATGAATAATTCATTAGTAACGAAACAAATATAGTTGGCAAGTAAAGAGTAATTGCTAAATTGCATGTAAAAGAAAAACTGTATCACATGCAGTTTTGTTTCTCAGAATGCAGAGAATCTTGTCTTGTTTATGTTTTCCTTTTCGGTGATTATGTGCATCACTGTAAGATTTTTTCACTCAATTTCATTAACACCATCTTGTTCAGCCTGTATTGTATGCAACATATATGTCAGTCTAACTTCATATTTACACACAACAAGGCTGTGCTTCTGTGTTCTGTCAGTGGAATGTTTTCACTTACAAAACTTGACTGGATATGCTAGAGTCATTCTTATTTTATTTGACAATTTGGCACTATATTTCAGAAGTTACCATATGACTGTGTATTCCATAAACATTTTCATGGTAGCACAATAGTCTGACAATCCGTGCTTTAATTTTTCATAAACAGACATGACATCTTTGAGATACAAAAAGCTGAGGCTAACATCTGCTTCTTTTACAGTGCATACCCATAAGGAAGCCACATTGTTGGTTTATATTTCTCACTAGAAACTACGTATGTGAAAAAGGAAAACTGCAACCTTTTCATGCTGCAGAGGGAACATTACCCATAGACATATGGCCCATCAGCAGTTGGCAGTACCAGCAAATCAAATAATAAAATAAACAATGAATTAAAACATCATTTGCATTAATGAGACATGAACAAAAACATGAGACATGAACAAAAATATTACAAGTGTTCCTTTTTCAGCATATACTAAGTATAGCTGGCAATAAATGTGATTCCACTGTAGAGAATGCCCCATCTAGGATTCTTATTTATCTATTATGTAAGATGATTGTTATAATTTTTTATTGTTAGTAAAAAATGGAAAGTAGCTTGCATATCCATACTTCTGACTAATGAACCCTACTTTTTCAAGTTACTGTGTTTGAAAGTCTGCTATGGCTTATAGATAGTCATTGAAATAACATTGTTCTTCTGTGAGAATGTTGTTGTCTTTTCCCGGTTAGGGGTCGCCACAGCGGAACTCCGGTCTGCTAATGATTGGCAGTAGATTTTCACGGTGCCGAGTTGCCAGCTTGACACCCAACCTTCAACAAAGGCAGACCCATCCACACACGTCTTTCAGAACGCCGCTCGACCCATGGGGAGGACATGCAGACTCCACACAGAAGGCACTCCCCACACATTAGCTGAGAATCGCATGGGAGAACCTCTTGCTGTGAGGCAACAATGCTACCGCTGCACCACCGCAGAATACCTCATTGCATTATTTGATTGGGACTCCATATATCAGGTATAGTTTGTGTCAAAGGCATTTAATTTTATTTACATTTTCTGATGTTGGATCTCTGTACTCTGAGCTGCTTATTTCTTAATGTTATAAAACCTATTTGAGATGACAGTATCAGTGTGCTTTGGCAGATACTTGGATCTCAACTACTCACAACTCTGATAGTAGACTGTTACAGATCACAATTTACAACCTTCTTTCATTGTTAATGAGCACCATTAAGGCTTCGTACTGACAGTTTTCATGATTGCAAATATAAAAAATCTGCACAGTTTATTTATTCTGATGAAGTTCTTAAGTAAATAAAAAATGAAAGCGTGCTCAATCACAGGTTCTATTTACTGCATTCTTTTTTTTGTGTTATTCCTAGTTTTATTTACGTTTTACAGATGTCTTCAGAAGTTTTTTTGTTATTTTAATAATTTTCTTCGCCAGTGTTTTCTCAGTTTTATTTGCATATATATATATATATATATATATATATATATATATATATATATATATATCCACACACACACACACACACACACACACACACACACACACACACACACACACACACACACACACACTGCATGGCTCCCTTTTGAAATGTCAGCACTCAAAATGTCAAGTGCTGACAAACCCAAAACCCCAAACCCTCCCAAACCTAAATATAACAACTCTGAGACTGCCATATCTTGCAGAAAAGAGAATATTTTGAGAAATTGCCATCTTGGATGTAAGTCTGTTTTTTGGTCATTCAATCTCCATGTTTTGGAATTCACTCTAGCGGGTCTAACATTTCAAAGGCTTACCACATTACACACACACACACACACACACACACACACACACACACACACACAGAGATCCAACATCAGAAAATGTAAATAAATCTAGCAATTTCTAGATGTAGTTCAGCTTTTTGCCATATTGAAGTTAAATACACAAATGCTATTCTGCTGGGAATCCAGCATTCTATCCTCACTGTCAGTGTTTTATCATTGTTGCAGCTGATTTGTCTCATAACTGCAGTCTATTTCATTGCATTTCATAACTTTTTGTATAGATAGTTATCAGAAGCATTTTCTTTTACATGGATGATGCAGTAGTGCAGTGGTAGCATTGTCACCTCGCCGCAAGAGGTTCTTTGGTTCGATCCTTGGCTGGGATGCCTTCTGTGTAGAGTCTGCATTCATGTGGGTTTTCTCTGGGTGCTCTGGTTTTTTCCCACATTACAAAGACATGCATCTGGAGTGTTTCTCCCTGGGCCTCTGCTGAAAATTGGTTTTGTTCAAAGTTGGACTTTCCCAGTTAATAACTTTATCTAGTTTGCATTTGTGATTAAATATATAGTGCTATGCTTCTCTGTATTCCTTAACGGGAATGCATTGTAACTTTATCCCATTTACATAAATATAGTAATTCTGGGAATGCTGTATTTTTCAGTCACATAATTTACAGTCTTGTAATCCCTGTGGTAGAAAAAGCTAAGCTGACAGTAATGTTGAAAGTGATTTGTGTTACTTTTATATTTTGTGTTGGCTTGTATGTATGCAGCATATTGTTCCTGTTGGAGAGCCGTTGAAGAAAGGATGCAAAATAACGTATTTCAAATAGATCTTAAAGTGAGATAACAGCTACTGAAAGTAAGAATTTTACTAAACAACTGACAGCAACATAGAGTTGTGGCATTGAATTCCCAAAGATCATTCAACACCGATAATGCTAATTATTAAAAGGTGAAGCTCCTGTGAACAAGCTAAAACTCAACACACTAGTATTTTGACTCCATTTTTCATCCAGGAAACATAAAAATACATTTATTCAACTGCACTTAAAACTGCCCTGCCACCACTTTCTTTCATTTGATGAACAGGCACATACACAGAAATATGGAGAATGAGGGCTTGAGTAATATAAAGGATAGTGCGACAGAGGTCTGTAGTCTTTTAAGTGTTAATTTAGTATTTATCTTAACTATTTTTATTATTGTAGGTTTTCTCTAATTTTTCTGTCTTTTGGGTACATGCAACTACTCTAAATATGAGAGGTTTCTATTTACCACGGAAAGCAGGATTGATCAAAGCATGGTTAAGGAAAAAAGTACAGTATCATCTTTAGCCAAGAGTGTATTAAGGAAAAAAAGTGTAGTATTATCTTCAGCTAAGGGTGTAACATTGCTAAGAGACATATAATAGTTTTAAGCTCATCTGGGATAGGGGCCTTATCCATAGCCTTAAACATACATCCATGGCAGGTGTTCTGTTAAGGATCAGGCAACAGGTGTTCTTTTAAGGATCAGGGCATCTCTGGGGTGGAAAGTGCAGCAGCAATACTAAGATAAGTATTGTAGGTACATTTTAAGATTATTTTTCACTTCAGAGAGAATATGGACATTTGGATCAATATACGGCGCTGAAAAGGATAATCTCACTTTCCTTGTAGACCTTTTTGGAGTACAGTCACTTAGAGATAGTTCCAATAATATTATCTTGACAGGAAATGCTAATGTTACCCTTGATTGTATATATATATATATATATATATATATATATATATATAAAACAGAAGTAACTGAAAAAGTGAGAAACACATTAAACCCCAAAGACTTATCCAAGATGTTAAGGATCACCTGGGACTGGTAGACACATGGAGAATCTTGAACAACAAGGATACATCTTACAGTTATACCTCCACACAGCTGACTTTGGGGAAACAGACAGATTTCTACTGTGAGCTCCATTACTGCAACTAATATAATTCTATCTCCAGGTGTAGACTGTGAAACTGTGTCACTCAGCCTGCTCTCACAGAATTTTTCTATAACAATGACAAGGTGGATATTAGATTCTTTAATCTTACAAGATGGCACACTAGTAACAAAAAATAATAATAAATCAGGGGTCTGTGGCACAGTATCTTGCACTGCTCTCCTTGTAATATACCCATCACAACTTGGTGAGAATCTCATAAGCTTGAGCTCCATTGCATTTGTACTTGGACCAAAGCTACTATTCTTAACTCATTAACAATAGGATTGTCGATTTGGAAACGCAAACAACATAGCTATAGGAGAGATGCAGGTAAAATTAATTTAAAGTTCTTTTGAATTTAAAAGAATGTAAAGCCGCAAAGTAATGTCCAAACATAGCCATACCTCTCAAGCTTGTAACACAACAAATCTGGATAAAGCCAAAAGTAATAGGGGACAAAGGCCCAAAACTAGGCACAATTTTTGAATATTGATTGTACAATGCTAGAAAGTTGCTAGAATAAAAGGTTTTATGTTGCCATGCATACCTCTAAAACGATTGGGAACAAATATCAACTGAATCAGGGACAAGTCATGACAACATCAGGGACAATCAGGTACACATTTAAAATATTAGTACTGTTAACCTGACACACTAACAGACTCAGAGCATATGAATTAATACACATTTTCTGAGGTAAATGAAGTTTATAACTCTTAATTGTTGCCATTATTCATTACGTGTAATTCACCACCTTTCCTCCAAAATTCACTAGTTTTAGGAGAGAGCAAGTGGGACAGAGCTAGAATTTGAGTCAAAATCAGGGACGTCCCTGGAAATCAAGGACATTTGAGAGGTATGTTGCCATGCACTTTCTGAAAGATATGAAAACTGAAACTTAAATGGCTGTCAATATTAATGAATTCAGTCCACACTGATTTGACAGAAAACCACATGTTTTATGAGGGACAAACCTAAAATATAAGGCAAAAATCTGGACAAATGAGAGCTATGAACATAACATTAAAAGAGAGGCACAACTATATTTACAAAAGGTAGGAGACTTGGTAAATTGATGTCATATAGAGTCAAACTCAAAAGAAGAGCAGCTGTAATTACAGATTTTAAAAGCATCTCACCCAAGAAAATAATAAGAAACTGTAAAAATATTAACTCAGCTTTCAAGTCATTCATCAACTCTTTATTTGCTGATGCTAACCCAGACTTCCCCTTACAAGCTTATCTTCAAAGTGTATTGCAAGATGCCAACCTTTCTAAGGTGCTAGATTTTCATAAACTAGTCATGGAAGTACATCTATTACAGAGAAAGAAGTTGCTAGCACAATTCTAGCTTTAAAGAGAGGGAAGGTCTCTGGACCAGATGGCATCTTATGTAGTTTACACCATAACTAGCCCCTGTACAAACTATGTAACTTTCTGTAATTCACAGTCTGTAAATGACTCCTCCCTAAACAAACAAAGACCACATCTTACTAGTTAATTATAGGAGTCTATATTAAATCAGCGAACGCTTAAAAAAGCGAATGCTGATTTATCGACCTTCTTTAAGCAAAAGCTGAAAATCCTGAACACTTGGAACAGTGATTTTTTCCCAGGGACTTTCACTGGGTTGTTTTTGGGACTTTGCCATGTCCTCCACTGTGGTGCGATCTCGGAGTTGATATATTTAAGTAGGTGGGGGGGGGGGGGTGTTTACTGTTTTGAAGTTTTTTTTTTTTTTTTTTTTTGTGGAACAGCGATTTTTTTCCTGGGAAAAAAAGTTGCTGTTCTGAGTGTTCAGGATTTTGCGTTTTCGCTTAAAGAGGGTTGATAAATCAGCATTCACTTTTTTAAGCATTTGCTGATTTAACATAGACCCAATTATAGGACCATATCTCTTCTAAATGTGGAAGCAAAAATATTTGCTGAAAAATTAGATAACTGGCTAAACAGTATTCTTCCTCATTTGATCAGAAATGTTCAGGAAGGCTTTGTCAAGGAAAAAAGTAATCTGGATCCTTTTTACACCTTACTGTTGTATTTCTAGGGTTTAAAAAAACATACTTGAGCTCATATCTGTCTTTTGTCAATTTCAAAAAGGCATTTGATTCCATAAAATGGACTTTCTTTTAGAATGTCATAACTGACATGGATTTCCATTTAGAATTTCTAAGCATGGCTAAGGCCTTATACAAAACACCCCAGACTTCTACCCTCAATAGCTAGTGTCTAGAGGAAGGTATGCATGGTTCCCACCTGCTCTGTTTCTTCTTGCCATTGAATCACTGAATAGTATGTTAAATAATTCACCCTCATTGTCAGGCAGGTCCTTATATAGCATGGAGTCCAAATATCTTGTATTTTCTGATGACTGTTTACTCCTTGCCAGTGAGCCACTTCATGACCACCCTTTGAATGTTGCATTTTTGTAGATTTTGGGCTGTGCCACAGCTGTAAGTTAACATATCCATGAGTGAATAATTCCCAGTAAATACAGTTGACACCGTCCTGTATCTTACAGGATAATCCCTCATTTTCAATGGATTTGGATTTACCCCTGTTATGTAGTGTTTAAACTACATCTAGATGTTCTGACAATGTTAGAAATCAATCTGCAGGATGCTTGGGATAGAACATACATCTGGTTCCAGTTATGGAGGACTTTAGGCTGCACTGCTGTGATTGAGATGTTTATATCCCTTTTGCTGCTCTATACTTTTTAGACACATTCTCAACCTCCATCCCTGTACCTACTGGAGAAGATAGGGAAGTTTCTATATATATTTATTTGGGAAGACAGGAAGAATCAGATGGGGGGGGGGGGTAAGGGAGGATTGCATGAACTTAGTTTACAGGACAGGGTATTCCCCAGTGGGAGGATTCTGCTAGAGGTTTCTAGCTTGTCCACCTCTTCTCTCTACAACATGATGATCTACCCTTATGAGTGGCCATACAGTGGAAGATACTGCGCTCGCTATTCTCTTAGGGACTCAGTTGGTATTGTAATTTCTTACTTAAATATCTTAATTCTTGATGCTCCTTGTACCACAACCATCTGGCTCTTAAAGTACTCTCTCATTTTATCTATTTCTAGGGCATATGGGGCTCAGCCATTCCCCTGTGGGGTAAATCTCATTTTATTTATGATTGATGCGCTCTCAACAATTTGACCTGGAACAAAATAGGTATTAATTGGCTCTATGATCTCACAACTAAGATAAGTGAAAGACAAGAACTTCACAGTGTTGTTGACATATGCAGCATCTGGCATTTCCCACAGACATATTTTTGGACGTTTTTACAACTCGGCTATATGATCAGTAGGCCTCACGTTGACAAGAATATGTACCTGGATCCTCTTCCTTTCCATAAAGCAAATACCAGGAAATCTTCTAAAGAGCAGGAAATTTATAAAAAAAATGAGCATCTTATTTTTATCTGATACTCACTTCCTAATGCAAGGATAAAGTATTACTCTCTTTGAAGTTCTGACTTTTTAATATAGGTGCACATTAACCTGCTAAGTCCATTAACTCTTTCTTAGTTGATATAAGGATTTAAAGGCAGCTGCCATATGTTTTTGAGGAGATGGTGTTCCTCTTATGCCAGGCATTTGGATTCAGATACAAAATAGGAAGAATGACCCTATGGACAACAGACTTTGTCCAGCTTGTCGGTCCCTCGACTTACTATGGCTCACAAATTACGGAACTGAACACTAGTTCTCAGACTACGGGAAGCAGTAACAACATGAATCAGGAAATACTGAGTTTTACCAGTCCATGCCCTCAATTACCCCTTTGAATGGGTGATCTTTCTAACTCTAGAATGCAACCCCCCCCCCCGTAACAGAAGGTGGGTGTTACAAATGTCTACAGTAATAAGGGTGTACAATCACTAAAAGAGGAAAACTCCTGCCTGTTTATTAATAGAAGGGCTTACAACTTGGATTATGCAAAGGGTGCACATGTTTTATAATATTTATATTAGGAAACCAGAGACGGTAGATAAATAAATTAATTTCCCACAGCTGGATAATACTATTGCTACCTTGTCTGTTTTGACTTAAGGTTTGCAATCTCCTTATTTTTCCCCTTTTCTCATGAAATGATTGCTCCCACAAATATCACGAATGACCTCACTCTAAAAACTATCATTAGATATACCTCTTAGTATGGAAGGCAGCACTCAGTTTCTTTAATAAAACCCCTGTTCCTACTTTTACTTTAATTAAAAGAGAGACCTCTTTCTTCCTTATTTCTTCTTATGTAATAGTTCATGGGTCGCTCTGTACTATAGCTTTGTACCTATTGTATTAACTTTTTATTATCTGATATAGTTTTTAACTTGCAGCATCATTGCCCTATTTGTACCTGTTAAATATGACGTTGTAATGGAGTTTTAATAAAGCTGATGGGGAAAAATTATAGCACAATCCTCTCCAAAACATCTTCAATAAATCATTATGCAAACCTCTAGCACATCAATAAAGAATGTTGTGTTTGCAAAAACACTACTAGCAAGTTCAACAAAATTTGGTAAGATAATACACACAACTGATATGGTGAGCATATCTGCATGAATGAATGGAGTGTTTTCTTCAGAAGGATTTAGGCATCCCATGGAGAAATTCTCAGTTTCCAATGTTTGCTACAAAATGCTCATTTTAAAGGTTATTACTTGAGCTGATTTTGAATTTTAGTTGCTTTATGATGCTGCCAAGGCAGCATAGTCAGGGAATATAATGTACTTAATCATGCCATGTCATTCAGCCTTATTTCCTTTACTGGATCAGATGCCATACATGCAAGGTCTGTTATTCAAAGGAGACAGATTGGTTCTTTTGCATGGCATGAATTATTAAAATGAGGGGAATTTAAACGGTTCCAAGGCACTTATCAAAGAAGAGTAAGGGGGAATTTTCCCAGTCACATGGCCAAATTCCCCCACTTTGGGTGTCTCCCAAATATAGGTGACAACCATAGCAGGACTAAGGTAGTCAACAGAGTATAAATAAAATAAGACCAATTCAGTAATGAATAGGTTAATATATGGGACTGATGTCTTCATTTCTATAGACATAAGAGAAAGCATGTTAGTCAATGCAGATGAATTACTCTGGATTACATTTTGATATAAACAAGTGAAAGGAGAACTTTTTATCATTTGCTGGCCTAACATGTCTTCATAAGTAAAGCAGATATGCAAAGCTCTGAGATCTGTTGTATTCTCAATTATCAAAACCAAAAAGAGGAAATAGCTCATGAAATTCTGTCACCTGCTTCATTAAACGTTGGAGATGGCTTATTCCATTATATAGAAAAACATTTCTTATGTTATTTTTGTCTGAAATGTTATTCTTGAAATACTACACTATTATTATTTGACATTTCCTGAAATACTACCATTATATGACCCAGCAAGCCACTCTGGCATTAATAAACTCATATCAACTTTGCAAGCTGTGGAATTTTTTCAAAGTAGACTCGGACAATGGTCTACACATTTCAGCCAAGATTTCCATACATTTGAGAAACAGTAGGAATTCAAATGCATTACAATGATTCCTAGATATCCCTAGAATAATTCACATCTAGATCAAGAGAGGTCATTGTGCCCCTGTACTCTTCTCTTATCAGGCCCATGATTGAGTACAATGCCCCATTTGGGATGTATCTTACCCGACACTTGCAGCAGTTGGAAAGACCCCAAAAGTTCCTCACCAAGAGGATAAAGGGTCTCAAACATATGTCATATGCTGCCCGGCTGAAGAAACTCCAGCTCTATTCAGTCGCTTACCGCCTACTTAGAGGTGATCTATGCCTGACGTACAAGGCCATGTCCAATCCGGAATTAATGGACATGCTCCACCTCAGAAAATCCAAATCCATCAGAGTCACGAGAGCAAGAGATTTGAACCTCAACACAGAAATAAATAGGACATGCTGGAGGGACAGATTCATAACCCAGAGGCTCCCTACACTCTGGAACAGAATCCCAGTCCATGTTAGGCAGAGCCCCTCACTAACTCTCTTCAAGAGAAATCTTGACGAGTGGATGGGAGATCGTAGGTTTACCCCGGGGGTCATCTCTGTGTCACTACTAGACAGAGGCACAGTAAACTAAACCCTAAATGGGCATATTATTCTCATCCCAAGGGGTGGCGAAAGCCACACACACTCTGGCTAGGCTTATAAATGCCCTAGGGCAGATAGCCTAGTATGAACCTATGAACCTATGAACCTATAATTCTAAACTGGAATGTGTAATACAAACTAAAAAGAAAATTCTTACGAAATGTAAATAGCCAGAATCTTTTAATTGCTGCCTATCCATTCTCAAATGCAGATGTAAACAATTAAAGTCTATAAGGATAATCACCAGCTCAGTAATGAATGGGTTAATATATGGGATTGAAGCTCTCTACCTCTTTCTTACACCCAATACCAGACAGTAATAGACAGTAAACAGTCTGCAGCAGAATTGCTACAATAGAGAAGTAGGGTAAGCAAATGTTTTACCCTCACAAAAAGTACCTAGAATCTTTCTGTCTTGAGAAATACAGAAAAAATCAGGATGAGTTATGATGTTCAGGGTGGTGAAGTACAAACACAATATATTTTGGTATGTATTCAGGTTTACTGATATCTTACTTCATGCACGGTCTGGATTTATAGATTTACTACAGAAACTAAAACCATTTGTCATCATCACCAAGATTCGGCAAGTTCTAAGGTTCAGACAGATTTGTTCATTATGAGCTGTGTTGTTCCAGAAAAAGGTCAACATATGCCTAAACCCCAAGTTGTTACCAATCTAAACAGTGGTAAGATCAAAGGCTGTTTCAGTCAATCCCCATAGTGCATGTTACTCTAATTTTTGCAGACTGATCAGGAAATCAGTCAGATACAGCAAATGGACATAACTGCAAATAATGTTGCTGTGTTATTACCAGTTTGTTATTTATTATTGTTTATTTTTTTATGTACAATGATATGGCATAGGCCACAGTATTTTTACAATATTCCAAATAAATGAAATGTAGGGTATGCTCTCTCTTTTAAACAAGGAGGGTATCACTTGTGTGACAATATATGAAATGGGTTATTATTGCATTAAGTGTGATAAAGCTGTCTTCAGTAAATTATCTTGGTGTAAGTGGCTATTGTTTAATGTCTCTTTATTCATTTGCTCACTCATTCATCATTTTGACAATGTATATTCATCATAAATGGTTAAATAATAATGATAACAAAAGGTGGATATGTTTTAATTGAGTAAGTCTGAATCATTGTTAATACAAGACTTCATTTACTATTTGTTGATGCAACCGTAGAATAGCATATGCATATGCAAGTGTAGGACTATGCAGGCAAAAGCCAGTTACAAGAAAAGGTTAGGACATCAAAAAGGGACAGGATGCTTGCATTTATATTTATACTTCTATATATTTTTTTTATGTGTTAGAGTAGTGAAGGTGGGTGTTTTATATTCCAATATTTTTATTATATTCCAATATTTTTATTAGATTTAAGTAAAGAGATGCACAACAGTGATGTAATTGTTAAATGGATTCTTTTTTTTTCATAGTTATGTGGTTAATGGTTTGCTGGACTTATATATTTTTATTTCTTGGGATTTTCATTCCAATAATTTTCTTTTGGTTATTTGTACCTTTTATGACTGACAAGATATGTATTACTATGAATCTCTATCCTCTGCACTGCACTACAAAAAAATAAATGATTTAATATGGGGACGATGTCACCACATGAAATGTACCAATGCAATGATGAGTAATCTAAGAAGGTGGAGCATCAACAAATATGGGCAGATATTGGTCAGACTGATAAACTGGCTCCACCTTCAAGACTAAGGTAACCAATCTGAGTTGGAACACCAAGTCCCAGAAGTGGACTTTTTGACAGATAGCAGTGGTGGTCACATGAAAAATAATAATAGTAAAAAAAAATATGTCCGTAATCAGGAGTTACTTTCTGATACGAGACAAGATCTCATCATTGATCCAGATGTTACAGTAACCTCTCACTAACCAGTCTGGGTCATACACACCCAGTCTTTGAGTGGATCAATAAACATTTTCAAATATTTGGATATTATTGCAAACAACATCTACAGTTTGTTCCTGCTTTGATGCAACCAAAGGAGTTGGTGAAGCCCATGGACATTTAACATGTTAAATATGGGTCTAAAACAGATGATAAATCTATGCTCCAGCCCTTCTGGCAGTGCCTTGCCTCAGGCACTGGGTAAGGATGATTCTATCAGGAATACTAGATGCAAAATGGGTGGTCTAAATATATGATCTTGTCAAATCTGCATTATGAATGAAAAGTCAACTTCATGTATATTGGAAATAATGTCCAGCTTGCTGCAGATAGACAATGCATTAACTGTCTAATAATTAATTTTGATTCAGTGTCTGTAACAGAGACAAGGTTCTGCCTGTCAGTCTATGTTCTAAAACTGACTCCCTGTTTCTGATCACAGGTGGGCAGAACTCCTATCCTTGACTGGCTTTGGTGCAGGGTGAATATAACATGCCCTAATCGGGGAGTTTTCCCCATCAGTCCTGAGGGTAAACCAGTGACCAAATTTTGGTTAGTCTCAACCTTATGCTCCTTCTAAATCTGTAATACTTTGTAATCATAATGCCACAGCAGCCGAGCTCCACTTGGACTGAAAGGGAGGTATTTATTCATCTGCTGAGACTTAGTGGCTGTGATTCCTAGTGAGGTAGGATAATGCATTGTGTAAAATGCTTCAGAAAGCAGCTATGTGCTGGATGTGTGTGATTCAGAGATATTTGTAGCTCAGCAGCACAAGGATCAAAATTGTCTGATACGCAGAGTATGTAAATGAGGGCATAAGCAGATGCACACGAAACAGCAGTTGTAAATATGAGAAATATAATGTGCTCAGGTATGCAGACCAGTACAGCACAGCAATATTGTTGGTGTTCATGAGAGAACCACAATGTCATATGCAGTAGCCATAGCATAACAGCACATATTAGTAGCTACTAATGGTGTCAGTGCTTGCCAGAAATTGTATATGTTATTGTCATCCACTCTGACGTTAAAGGCTGTGACAATGTATCACATACTGACCAGGAAACTGTAGACCACTTTAGAGTGGATACTATAAGACACCTGGTTGACTTGTGTTGCTCACATGTTAAATCAATGGTTAGACATGGTATGCCATTCCTGTGGACACCAATGTATTTGCAACTCTTGCTATTCTAGCTGGTCATCCTTAATTGTCCTACTAATGACACATTAGGTATATCACAGACCTTACCTCTTGTATACTTAATCAGTTCCTTGATATTATGCATCAACAAGTGGAGGAACATATCTGGTTTGGAAGAACAACATAGAAGAGAAACATCACCATGACTGCATACTGTAATAGTGCGCACTTCAATGAAGTTATAATAATAGTCCCACTTGGGACAGGTTCACAAAGATGCATAAGTAGAAAGGACTACCACTTCTGAATTGCCAGGTGATATGTATTGCAGAGGATGTTATAAATAATGTGTCTATCTGCTACCCATGCAGTTCCCGTGATTCACATATTTGGCATATGCCTGGCCTATATTAACAGTTTCAGTAACATGCATACATACTAAAAACTGAGAAACAAAATGAAATACATTGCAGCTGCCTTGTTGAGCAGGATGTTACTTGTACAAACCGGAGGTGTTTATAATGAAAACTGTACACGTCTCTAATCTCAATAGCCTGTACTTGGTGCATGTGTATGCTATTGTCATATAAAACTGAAACAGGGAGTATTAATGTGCTGCTTTGCAAATTGAGAAATGTCTGTGCTGTACATGGCCCACACTGCATAAAGGCCATCACCAGTAATGGAAATCTACTCCTCCAGGCCCTTAAGGGGTGGTTCTGTGCTCATAAATTTCAGATACCTTGCTCTTGGCATGTAAAATCATATTGGTACTCTTTGCAGACCTACTGAAGTGACATCATATGGCCACTGAATACAAATACATATTTACTTCCTGGCCTGCTTGACTGTGCATCCACTGCCCAGCAGTCACATGACATAAATGTGAAAAGCTTGCAGGAACACACCATTTTCTGACCCTTTAAACTTTGCAAGCCTTTGGCTTCCTCTGGTAATCATTATAATACCCATATAGCTGAAAAAAGCATCTCATAAGGTGACATTATATGCTATCATCCTGAATGTAGTTACTGCTGAGCACAGGACATCTCCCAAATAGCTGTACACATTTCTGCTGTCACATATGGGTTTAAACCTACATTAATAGCCACATGTGTGCCTGTATGACCTAATACCTTCATATAGATGTTGTTGCTGTTCTATCAGTATATTTGTGGAACATGCGCTGTGGACTCTCATGGCTGAATTGGTCTTGTATAGTAGACAGGTATATAAACAGCCATCAGTATGCATCTCTGACAGGATCGCACACACACACACACACACACACACACACACACACACACACGCACACACACGCACACACACACACACACACACACACACACACACACACACACACACACACACACACACACACACACAAAATCACACACACACATTTGTGCGTGTGCCTTTGCATCTTCGTCCAAGACTGCACATTTATTCAGCAGACTTTTGTCTCTTATTTTAGCCCTTTTCTTTGTAAAAGTTTTGATTTCCTGGTAAATCACTGAGTATTATAGTCAGATAATAATGCCAGACATTAGCAGTTCATACTTTGTTATTGTTGAGAAAATGCATGTTGATGCAAAAGCCATTGTTGTATTAACTATGTTAGTGAATTAAAATAAATTAATATTTAAATATCATCCTAGATTTTAGGACTTTGTCCTCCATAATTTTTGGCTTTGTCCTGGATTCTTAAGAAAAGATTTTCAGAGCTGTGTTTTTATACATTGTTCTCTGTTAGCCTCACCTACCTCTTTATCTGTTCATATGTTTATTATTATTATTTGCATTGCTGATAGTTATTTCTGTTGGAGAGTATCCTGTGTTAATCATACCTTAATAAAGACACTGGTCTAGACCCTTGATCTGTATGTCCCTTGGCTGACATGGATTCTGGCTTCATGGGCAATGATCTCTATTTAGAACACTTTATACTAAAACCAATGCAACCCTTTCAGTGAGGCTGAAAGTCTGCTGCTCTCTGTTTCTTTGGACCTCTGCTGATTGCCTTTGCTCAGGTAAAGGGTTCACTAGGTTGTGTCCCTGTTAGAAACTTTTTAGGGTGACTCTTGTAAAGTCTGGTAAATGTAGCACACACACTGCACTGCTTTTTTAATGTGCATCAAGTTGTCACTATATATTTTATTCTGTAAACTTAGTAGATAAACCTTTTTCTATTTCTTCTTGAGCTCCAGCAGTTAGTGTGATGATTGGCCATAGTACTTTTTAATGTTTCTGAATAGAAACACCAATAAATGCTACTGTACTGTTAATGCAGTACAACACCATGCAGAAGTGTTGAATTTATTGGCTGTCTATCTGTGTAATTTGTAGCTCAGTTTTGTCACTTATGCACACTGTTCTTAGCTTAAAATGCTGTATTCTGATTTCGCTTATCTTGCAAGTGTGTATCATGATTTGGAGTTAGTAATTCAGGTTGGCTTCGCTCAGGATTCTGACTGGTAGCATCTTTGACATTTTGCTTATGTGCTGTTTAGATCTATACTATGTGACATTAATTTGCTGTCTGCTTAGAGCAAATTAGTACTTACTACATAAATTACCTTTAATTGCACCTGCAGCACAGTAAAGTGCACTATCAGTATATGTCTTTTCAGTGTGTACCATTAACTCCCAGTGGATGTGACCTGAGCCTTCAAAAAATGAAGTTATTACCTTGCATTTCTACAAACACTCATTGACAGAGGTCAAATATCAATACAGGTGTGTTTGCCATCATGGATTCTTCAAGATAAGATATTCTGAAGCCTTGCATGTAGCATGGCTTTGGAATTACTAATGCAAATATGAACAAGCAATATTTGATGCCTAGAGGCACAGTAGGAGGTAACTGCAGAAACGCCTGGAAGCACACTTGGCTGTAATGAGCACAGACACACCTCACACATATTCTGTTCTAAAGCCAAGCCATAAGTACTGTATCAACATTTACTATAGCAATAATCAATAACTGGGTGTGGTATATTAAAGAATTAAATGATTGTTGTGGTTTAATCAGAGTGGGGAACCCATATTGTGGGAAGAAATATCCAGGGAATTGTTATTGCTAGGCTTGCATAGGCCCTAGGGTCGATAGCCTAGTACCAACCTATGAACCTATGTGATTAAACAAAGGCAACCATGGGTAAATCTTCAGTATATCACACCCAGGAGTTGGTTATTGCTATGATTCAATGACATTATTTAAGAAAAAAATTACTTACTTTTCTTAAATAATATCTTTGTATGATGGTGCCGTGGAGTTCTGCTTTCTTTTCATATCTCAGGGGTTTCTTGATGTACTGCATATGTGTATGGGACTTAGATTCCCACACTTATGCAGTACATTAGTGCTTTGGAAAGTAAGCAACAGAGAAAAGAAGATCTCTGTGAAATCAGGACAGTTCAGAGGTATGATAAAGATAGAGGCAGGGCAGAAATACAAGGATAATCAGGTACATTTCTATAGGGTTTGCATAATGCACCTGATTTTCTTTATATTTTCTGTGGCCTGTCTCTTTGGTACCTCTGAACTGTCCAGATTTCAAACATTATAGAAGAAAGTCTGGGAGACCGGACTATTTTTTATTTTTATATACTCAATTTTACAACAGGCACTCTGGTTGGGCTGACCAATCTGCATGCCTATTTTTGAATATTAATGGCCAGTCTTTGTATATTTATCAGTATATTACACTCCTGAGGCTTCATAAGACAAGGTTGGCGTGGGAGTATCACATCATTGGCACCTGATGATTATGCCCCCTGACAGCTTGAAGCCAGGGCAGCCACCACTTCACCCCATGCTATTTAGAAATTTGTGTTACCGACTTCCTCCTACTTCCTAGAATCACTTCCTCTATATACTTTTCACAACACTCACCTGTTTTGACATATACTAATTCTGGCTGCAAATTAAGAAACATTAATAACTCTGGAATTGAAGCCACTACAATGCTACCAATGATATTAAACTTTCTGTTAGGATTCCTCAATTGTATCCATCACACTGTAGTATACTTTAGTTCTAACACCCCTATGTGGTGGTTAACCTTGACTTCACACATACAGTCCTTACCAAGTCAGTCTCACTAACCTAAATATTTACACATGGAAGATTTAGCAAGCCCACAAAAGTCAAATCACTTACACTCATCCCTCTTAAATGTGCAGTGGACATTATCTCAATTATCGCAATTCAAAATAGCAACATTGAATATTTGCATCATAAATAACAAATTACCACAACTCGGAACATGGCACCATCTGAGAATAATGGCCATTCCAGGTTTCCTGGTTTAAAGATGACCCCTATTTGTTTCCATATACTTCAGATAATTCTGTAACCTTCTACAATAACCGACCAGGATATACACATGAAAAAAGTGTAATAGCACTCATAGCAAAAGACTGCAAACATAGTCTAACACTTATTGATAAAGGCAATTCTACCTTTGGCAGTAACCCCATTTGGACTTTGGTATAACTAACTATATCAGGCCATACCAATCTTTTTATTGCTACTCTATTCACACCACCAAAACATATAGCTGTTTGGGAACTTATAGACCCTTTGAAAGCTAGGCTTGGCATTATCTCATCTGCTGGAAACCTCACTCAGCCAATCAAATCTAATATATATGAGCATAGTCTTCAAAACAGAAAGGCCTAAGAATATCACAATGTAACTGATTTCCCATTCAAAGCAAGCTTTATTCACTAACTACAAGATGGATTAAATCATAAAGAGTGCCATGGTTAACCCCACAAAGTGCTCAGCTCTTTAAAAACAGGGCACATGCATAGTATAAATAGAAACAACTACTGCAGAATACAACACATATTCTGATTACAAAGGGCTGAAAAAACAAATTGCCATCAACAAGGCAAAATCAGGGAACAACAAACAAATTGTGGAGTAATGAGTTAAGCAGTGGCTAATCATATAACATTTAACATTTCTAACAGCACACAATGCTATAGTTTTGAGATGATAAATGGGATCAGCCTGAAATAATGAAGCCTCCGAAACATCAGCATATACACAGACAAAACAAAATCCCTCATCTCTTCCTCTCCACTTCCATTACCTGACTTCATGTATATCTACAGTGTGCACACGATCCTCTCTTAAGGCCCTTCCCAAGAAACAGGTCAAGGAACAAGTAAACAAAATATCAGCCTGACTTTGTGTCAAATTCAAAACTTGTTACACACTCCTCCTCAAACTAAGAAGACAGATGCATTCAGGCCAACTGCCCTTCATCTACAATTTTATTCTGACCACAAAATTAATTCTCAAATTTTTCAAATCAGCCACTATAATCCTTCTCCACAAAACAGCCAATACTGGACACCTGGAGGACTACAGACCGATATCCAAACTGGACCAGATTTGAATAATACTTAAAAAACATTTATAATTAGATGTTAAATTTACTGACTCAAAACAACACGGTCTCTGTCAAACAACATACTTTCACACCCAGTACAAGTACATCTACTAATATAGTCACACTAACTAATGCTTTTTATACTAGTACTGAGAAAGGATGGCTAACAGGAACTTTATTTATTGACTTCAAGCAGATCTTTCAATGTGTTGATAACTCCTTGCTCTTGATTGAATTAAGTTAAGACTTTCCACTGAAGCCTGTGCATGGTTGGCAAACAATCCTTTAACACAGCAGTCATCATAAATGCTTGCAAGACAAAACCTCATTCTGTGTTCAGTAAAGTGGTTGTATGGCAAGGATTTGAATTAGGCCCATTTGTAGTCTCCCTGTATATCAATAGCCTTCTTGGGACCTACACAGCTTGAATTGCTTTCTTTATGCTGATGACATAGTTGTCACAAAGGCAGCTATCATGCAAAAGGATACCAGAACATCTCTGAAAAAGGATTTGTAACTACTTTAGATTTGCCTTCAAATCCACTCTGATGTTTTTCAGAACTCAAAAGAGGCTCTCAAGTGCATAATTTATCCAGATTCTTGACCATGAAAATGATTTGATACCTACAGTAATGCAACAAAAATACCTTAGCCTAAATTTGGCCCAAGTTTTTCATAACAGCCATATGCTGAGTAACAGAGCTACAAGATTCTTGCCCATTTTAATACAGCACACAGGATATCCCATGTTCTCATAAAAAAGCCAGAAAAAGCATTGCTATTGGGGTCCTGCTACACAGGCATGAATACTTACTTTCTCTCATTGTCTTTCATTCTGCACCAAACCTGGATATATTTCAGAAAACTGAGAATAAAATTTTCTGGTTTGTACATCTCACTATTGTTACTAGCTTGGGGCAAAGTGGGCAGTTGCCCCAGGTGCAAGCTATTAGGGGGAAATTAGCAGGTGCTCATAGAGTATGTGTGCAGAACTGGTATTTATTTATTTTCATTTATGAAGCCAGTAGAACATTTTGCGGTGTTATACGTGAATGCCAGTCCTATATTACTTTTTGTGTGAGTGAGTGTGTTTTAGTGATTTTAAGAAAGTGCTTGTTACATTTGTAGTAAGACGACTGCTGCAGTCTCAGCATGAAAGAACTTTTTTTCTCTTCACCAATGGACCAAGGACATCAAATAGTCTAGCTACAGTGCTGATCTTAACACTAGTGTTTCAATCTCAATAATGTTTAGCAGGTTCCTGTTCAAAACAAGGTCTCTTTCCTACTCAGCATCCTTACATATAAACTCCTACATGACCCCTATGGCTCTCCATTAGGCAAGTTCCTTCACTTCAGAGATCTTCTTACTCTTTGAGAAATATGATAGATAATCTGTAAATCATTCCCCTGAAACACTTTGTTTACTATAGAAAATGCATTTTCCAAATTCTATCAGTATCCTGGAACAAATTACCCCCAAGAAATCAGAAGATTATCCCTACTGGTTGATTTTCATAAAAGGCTTAAGAGGCATATTAGGGAAACCACACAATATCACTGCTTTGACAATTATGGACAAACATTCTAACTCTTCCTGTTTTCCTACTTAGCAGTTACATATATACATACATACAAATATTTCAAACATGGGTATTAATGGCCTTCTAGCCTACGAATATACCTAAACACTTGTTCCCATAATAAGTGTCCCGACTGTTCTTAAAAATATCTAAACTAGTACTTGCTTTAATGTAATTTGGTAGTCTGTTCCATGCATCAGCTATTCTGTCAGAGAACCAATTAGAACACTTCTCACTCCTATAGCATTTTCTACATAGGTTCTCTGATGACTCTCCAGTACTTTGTGATAAATACCAAACATTCCCAGAGATAATTGTCTCTAAATGCCCTATATACCTGAATAAGATCTTCTCTTAGATATCAGATATTTTAGTCTTTCATAATAACTTAAATTTTCACTTCCATGGATGCCCTTGGTATATTTCCGCTGTTCTCTTTCCAAGTTTACTCATGCTTGTTTTCTTATGAGGTTTCCATATTGTTATTTCATACTATACTCATGTTTGGGTTTAATGTAACTAACAAACAATGACTTCATCATTTCTGATACCCTAGACTTTATAAATATATATATATATATATATATATATATATATATATATATATCCAGCTCCTTAAATTAACCTACAGTTTCAATCACTATGTGCTGTATTAAATATTCACCATTCAATTTATGTCTCCCAAATCTGATATGCTTAGTTTTTGATGTATTTATCTGCATATTATTCTCCTGTGCTCAAATGGTCAATTTAGTCAAGTTCTTTTGCAGACATGCCTTATCTGTAACACATGTATTCAGTTTACCCAATTTCAGGTCATCTGCATATAGACCATAGAATACCTCAAATGAAAAAGTTAGGTCTGAAAGATACAATCTAAGTAAGTAAATGCCTAGGACAGAGCCCTGTGGGACACCCTGACTGTAACCAAGGATTTCACCTGTCCAGTTGCTGTATGATATTCTCTTACCTTACTGTAGAAGTGTCTTCAATAATGTGTAACATTACTTTTCAACTCCTAGCTACTTATGTTTTATATTCTCAACTCCACTCCTACTTCCCTTATTGAGAAGAAGAAGAAGAAATAATTTATCTGTGTACCATTTTGTAAGGACTTATGGTTGGACACATGCTTGATGTCCATAACATTTTTACTCTGTCTTCTTTGTTCCATTTAAAGTATGATAGTTTTGGGAATATGTACATGTCTACTGTATCTACTTTTATTGAATAAATTGGTCTAATATTGTTACTTTGCTGTGCTTAAGTACTGGGTGTCTTGTTTTATTTACTGAGTTCATGACCTAGTCATGCCTGAAAAGGATCCTCTGACCTGAGTATATTATTAAGCTACAAAATATTAAGTAAATAAATAAAAATCAATAGGCATTACCACTAGGACTGCTAACTTCATTACCAATTTGATGCTTATATTCTATGATTATTTATGTATATGTATATGTATATGTACATGTATATGTGTGTGGGTGGGTGTGTGTGTCTCATGAAGTATCAACATTTTACAAGAGTGAGCATTCAAAGAGTGATCACTTCAGAGTGAGTCTACGGTGATTGAAAATATAAAAAAACTGAAATTAATTTTTTTCAGGAGCAAGCCTCCCCAGCACCCCACACCTCCTGCTAATGATACATAGATAAATAGATAGATAGATAGATAGATAGATAGATAGATAGATAGATAGATAGATAGATATACTAGTTCTGAGATTGGACAACAGCCAGATAAAGACAAATGTTATTATTTCTTTCAAACTGTAACGTGTGTGTGGGTGTGTGCCTGCGTGTGTGTGCGTGCACATGCGTGCGTGTGTTTGTGTGTGTGTGTGTGTGTGCCTGCCTGTGTGTGCGTGCACATGTGTGCGTTTGTGTGCCTGTGCACGTGTGTGCATGTGTGCATGTCATGTAATGGACGGTCATCCCTGTTGATGCTAATTCGTGCTTGCATCTGTTGAGTATTGAGAATTGATACTTACATATGTATATATGCAGAACCTAGAAAGATAATGCCCTTTCAAATGGTCATTAAAGTCAAACAGTTCTCTTCTTAATGATAAATGACAGCATATTTACATGGTGTGCATGTCTTCTGCAGGAACTATCGACTTACTACTTGCTGAAATAATGCAACATAATATACAAACATTTCACAGTTCCACATATACATATTAAAACAGAGATGTACACACACACACACACACACACACACACACACACACACACACACACACACACACACACACACACACACACACACTTTAATCAGCATGTAGAGCAATATCCAGACACTGCATAAGACTGGTTTATTATCTCACTGCTTCAGTTATTTAATTTTATACATAATGTTCAGATTATAAAACAAAGCATTACTTAATTGTTCAATATTACTAATGTTAACTTGGCTATTGTTTAAAAAAAATACATGAAATAAAATAATGATAAAACTTCACATATCGTTACATTCAAAACTTATTCTGTTTTGCCACAAATTCATTCTTTATCATTTTCTTGAACATTAGTAAGAGGTCTTCTGCCTGCATTGTACAGCATTAAAACTGTGGAAGCATCACTTTCAAACATGCCTAAAGCCATAAAACCTTCTTTCCCAAATGACCAACTTATGTATTCCAACAGTTCCCAGGTTTCCTTTAAAAGTAGACTACTTCATATAAATCACCTCTCTTCTGTTTTATAGGCTGTTGGTAACTTTAGGTTTATAGTAAATGGAGTGTGTTAATTACATTCCAAGATCAACAAAAATACAGGCTGGTGTTCACAGGCAGGTTATGAAATGAGAAACACAAATAGTGCTAGTAGTCTCCATATGCCAGGCGTAGGCAATCCAAAGACACTGCTGGCACAAAAACACAAAGATCAAATGTTTGTGATATGCAGTGTATTTAAATGAGTGCACAGTGATATGCAAATTGGAAACCACATATTAATGATCAACATGGAATATGCAAATACAGGACAGTAACACTATGGAATGATTCAAAGATATATAAAATGGTGGCAATACACACTCGTATTCATCTTACTGGAATGCTGTAATCTACAAAGCGCAGTACAGGAGGCAAGTTAGGCATAGTAGCAGCCATAACTTAACAGCATGTGCTAGTATTCACTGTCAGAGCCAGGGCTAGCAATGCAATGCTTCATTACCACCAGTGCTAGTGGAAAAGGTACAAGCAGTTACTCATATTCCACACTTGGCAGAGCAGCAGACAACTGATCACTTTAAAAGTGACAAACTTACCCTATGCACTGTAATCAAACTGTATCACCAAAAACTGGAATCATGAAGCAGGCATTGCATGCTCATTCCTGTGGACACAAAGGTATAGCAGTGACCGACCTGGCTTCTAGGACCTTACAGCATTTCATCTGATTTACTTATTTAGCACATGCCTAAAATGTAAGTTGGCTCCCACAAGGAGACACCCTAGAGAGTTAACTTGCTGGTAGGTGCACACACACACACACACACACACACACACACACACACACACACACACACACACACACACACAGTGGATGGAATACATGCTATGTGCAAGCCATAATTAATAGTGTGGTTTGCGTATAATAGGAGATACTGTCTTTGAACCATGAATGATAATGTCTCTTAACAAAATACAGAAAATGGTAGCAATGTCATATCTCACAGCCAATGCTTAAATAAAGAATTTCATTGAAAAGATATCCACACTACAGAAAGTACATCCTGCTGTCTAGACACCTCTAGTGGGTCACTACATTGTAGTCAGGAGGTACAGCAAAACATCTTCAGTATGTGCCGTGCTGCATAACATGTAAAAACAGGCAGAAACAGTCAGTCTGCAACTGATGAAGCAGCAATATCAGGGCAGGGAGGTGATTCAGGAAATGACAATGGTGGAGTGGAATTACAGCCTAAGCAGCAATGGATACAATACACTGCAGCACTAGCAAAGTGGGTACACTTTGTCTACAACTGTAGGCAATGACACAAACAGCACAGAGTAACATGATGCATGCTGTAACACTCAGAATATGCAGGGTAGTGCATGATCCAGCTGTGCTAAGCATCAAACATCAATAACCCCACAATGGACAGGTGGTGAGAGGGCAGGAGAGAGAGAGGACAGAGTGACAGTTAAATATAAATCTGCAATGTGGAGTAGGGTTACGGGAGGTTAATGTTGTAGACAGATATTGTAGGAGATTATTGTGTGTCATTGCCACATCCTCCAGTGACAAGGTTGGGGTGCCACTGCCTGACAGTTGGCAGTGTGCACTGTTCCGGATAGCCCTGTCAGGGCTGGATCGATGACACAAAGAAGGTTGAACTACATGACCTTTTAGGGCCACCTTGAGGATGCATCCTATGCCTAGATCCTGAAGAACATCTCCAACCATGACCAGGGGTGCATGAGGCCATGTGACACTGGTGCTGCATTTGCAGTGCTCTGTGTCCTCTGATGTAGGATACCCCAGGATTGTCTGTCTCAAAGTCGTGGATATGAAAACTGTCAGAGCTGAAAGTCATTCATAGCATATTGCATGGCTGCACCTATGGAGGCAACATTCACCACCAGTGACCTTGATAACAGTATCAAATCAGGGTGCTGATACTCTAGGAGTCACTGTGCAGTTAGTGCAAGTCACCTTGCATGTCACAAAGCACATTTACTAGCACCATGCATTACATAGCAGCTGTTTGTACCTGGGTCACTAATCTGCAAATCAGAAGTCATGGTGTCACAGGTAGTGGGCATGCCCACATACAGGATTAAGAGATATCAGGGGTTGTGTCTAATAGTGGCACAGGATACCTGTGCAAGAGTATCACCTGCAGGTAATATGCCAGACTCTCTGCATTCCACAGCAACCTCTGTAGGGAACTCCATACTTATGGATGTGGGTGACTCCCTTCATCCCAGTCATTGCCAGTGTGTCATCATACCATGCAATCTGCATGTTGCCATCATTGTCAGTCACTGCAGGCCTCATGAATTCAGCTGTTGTCTCACAATGCTGGACTCTATAGCACTAGAACTTGTCAAATGATTACATATATTGCATCAGTGGACCCCACAGGATTATGGTTGTACTACCTGTATATGGCATGCATATGGGTAGATATCTTCAGCTTTGCTTCATGATATTCTGTAACACATAGATTACTGGGCAGGAAGGTGTGCTTGCAGAGTAGAGGTTTCTACAGAGCAGAGGTGCATTTCATCAATAGTCATCGCTACTCCACTGCATGCATACATACATGTCATATTATAGTAATATGATCAGTACTAACCAGGTGTCTCACCTAAGAACACATGGATGCTAGATGTTAGGCTCACACTCATATCCAAGCTACAACCTGTTATGGGAGAGTGGTCCTACTTCTTGCTGAGTGACACCAAAACTCCTCCTCCTCCATCAGTTACTTCAGTGTTGGTGGTCCACCCCTTCTGTTGGTCACATCTGCAGTGATATCTCAAGCTTTCTGCTTTACATGAAAAAACATATCTATTACTCTCATTTTTACCTATTGTAGGGACTTATTATATCTTCCTGCAGAGCTCACATCCTGTACAACACCTTGCCAGATGTAACTCCTGACATGCTAGTCAGCACTATCTCTGACCAGTATGTGCGTTCAATGCATCCAGGGGTCCTACAGTAGAAAATTATCCTCCAAGCTTATGAACCTCTCCAGGTGTTGCTTCCTCCATGTATGGCCATACCTGTACCTGTACTTGTACACCTGCAGGCAAAACTTGGTGTGTATTGGTAGTATGTTCTCAGTTACACCATGTTAATATCAATAACTACTCTCACTGTATCCACCTGGGTATCATCTGCAATCAGCAGACTTGACACCTATATATATGGAACTGTAAAGCCACAAGAATATATTGCCAAGGCCATCCCACTCATTACATGCCATACTATCTCATGTAACAGCATATGACTACTGCATAAAACAACTCTGCCTTGTAGCTGTCTGTTGGCCCTGCATAAGGCATATTTGTGTATGTCTGGATGCCTCAGCATCTACATGTTTTGACATAACTGCATGAGGTTGTACCAGCCCTGTGTGTGCCATATCGAAGGTGGAAAACCCATATATGGCCCACCCTTGCATATAAATTACACACTGAATCTTCCTCCCCAGGACAGAAAACATAGGCATTGTAGGGGTGTGAGAGCTTCATAGGTTCATAGGTTCATAGGTTCATACTAGGCTATCTGCTGCATTTATTTTTTACAAGCCCATAGTTTTTTTTTAGGCTTACGCCACCCCTAACTATACCCATTATTATGTATTATTTTGTTGTGCCTCTGTTGAGCAGTGAGTGACACTGGGGTATCTGGGATCTCCCATCCAGAAGATCCATTCTCTTCAAGAAAAGGCTTGAACAAGGCCAGCGAGGTGCTCTGCCTCACATATACCGATTTTTTCTTTGAGCATAGGATCTTTGGCCCTTTGCGTATCCCCTAGCACCCCCCTATTAATAGCCGTGTCGAGTTTTAAGTCTCCCGCTTTAAGTCCTCCCGCCCTTGTGGCTCTTTGAGGTGAAAGCATTTTGAGGTGACTGGCTTGACATGGCCTTGGGTGTTGATTGCCTGGTAACCCTGAGCAGAAGTCACCTCTGAATGCAGATGGTAGACGGGTGATCGCAGGGCAGCATCTTCAGACCCTTTTTGGTGAGGACAGATTTGGGGACCCTTTATCTGCTTGTCCTCCAGGGTTTGATAGTCAGAATGGGGATAGATACCTAATTGTGATTTGTCCTCACCTGGATAGTATATGGAATCTGACTCCATAGGGTAGATGACCTCCCTTTCATAGATACTCCCTTGATCTGGAGATAAGGTCCTAACTACTTTGGTCTTTACATGGAGAGGTCTTA
The DNA here is from genome assembly GCF_019279795.1 of Protopterus annectens. Lineage (NCBI taxonomy): Eukaryota > Metazoa > Chordata > Ceratodontiformes > Protopteridae > Protopterus > Protopterus annectens. The sequence continues at coordinate 1,535,728,382 of NC_056728.1, read as the reverse complement.
CATGGGTGTCAATGACAGATCACTATCAACCTGGAGCACCAGGTCAACTTCAACTTCTTCCACCTGATATTGGATTGCCAGTAATTTGCCAGCCTAGGGTAAACCTTTTATTTTTATGGCGTTGCTTTCTATGCATTTGACTATGCCAGTTATGCCATTATGGCTCTTGGCGTTGGCTATCCTGAAGCTATATTACTACCCAGGCAGGAACAAATGGGACATAAGATTATTGACTAACCTGGGGTGCTTGGACTCCACCCCATGGAATGAATGGGCTGATGAGGTACAGATAGACAAATCATCAGGCTGGAGCTGCAGAGGGGAAAAATACCTTAAAAACATAATTGCATCAAATGTATCAACATTTAAGAAGGAAGAGAGTAAAGGATATGATGTTAATTATATAACTATAATATATATCAGTGTGAAAAATGTGTAATGTAATATTATATAATATCTGCATGATATGCTATAGTACCTTCTAGGACATGGCATTCACTTCATTTTTAAAATGGCTTTCACTTCCTTATTTAGGTAGTGTTGCACTTTGCAGGGCATATTCATAATATATAATGTTTAGTGTGTATCCCGGTATGAATTATGTTTACTTCCAAATTTTGTCTAGATTAACTAAAATGATCTGTTTCAGGCCACAGACTGAAGTATAACATGAGAACAAGCACACAACGGAAGGAAAGGATGGGGGAGGGGTGAAATCTGGTAATATGTTGAGTAGGACATGGAGAGCAAAGGTATATAAGATTACAATACCCAATAATCAAGACAAGCAGCACAACTTTTTCTTATAAAGTCAAAGAGCTCTTAGTCCACTGGGTTTAGGCAACTGAAACAAGTTGGATTCCCATTAATGCAATTTGGTTCATTCAAGTAGAATATCTGCCAGGAAAATAAGCACTGAGCATTGCCTTGCATTAACTGCTTTACTATGCTGTTCCAAAGATTGGAAATCCAACTCCATTTACATGAAATCTTAAAGATATTTCTAAATATACTATGTGTAATAAAACAGGAAAGAAAAAAAAAGATAATAATCTGTTTTAGTGCTAACTACACTGTCTTCCAGATTGTTTTATTAGGAATGGCACCAGTCTTAACAGGAAGACAATGGTAATGCAAGTCATATTTTAGATTTCTTTTTTAATACAAATGTTCTCTTTTGCGGTTTTTGATGACAAATGCTAATAGTGTACCTGACTAATGCTTTCTCAGACAAAACCTGCATAAGCTAAGGGTCTGTATCTTCTGCTCTCAGCCAGAATTATATCTTTTATGAAATTCAGCAAGAAAAATACAAATTTAAACTGAGTGGATCCTTATAATAGCAAA
>NC_056728.1:1535714535-1535722035 GCF_019279795.1 Protopterus annectens | reverse complement strand
TAGCTCTCGCAACTCTCACCATGTGAGTTCTGTCCGTGAGCCAGTTGGCAACCCATCTTGTGACATAGGGGTTTATGTTCAGGCTGGTGAGCTTGTCTATAATACCAGAATGGGGAATGGTATCAAAGGCCTTTGTGAGGTCTAGGTAGGCTGTGTGCACCACCTTTCCCTTGTCTATAGCCTTGGTAACTGTCTCAAAGAAGTCAACCAGGTTTAGTAGGCATGATCTGCCCTTATCAAAGCCGAACTGGGCAGGGTCCAGTGTTTGGAGGTTCCCAATGTCTCTGTTAATGAGTTCCATGATGATGCGCTCCATAGCCTTACAGACCAGGCTAGTTAGACTTATAGGACGATAGTTCCCAAGGTCTGTTGTAGCTCCACCTTTGTGGAGTGGAATACCCGTTGCTGTGCAACACTCTATGAGTACATAGCCTGTGGAGAGGCTGAGTTTGAACAGTGTGTTTAGGTGAGGGGTTAGTTCATCTTTGAGCTCATGTAGGATGCAGCCTGGGACACTGTCCGGTCCCACTGATGCTGTGTTTTTGGCCTTGGAGAGGGCTGTTTTACCTGAGTGTCTGTGATTTCAGGGGCTCTACATTCTTCTGGTATGGTTATGGGCCCTTTTGGGGGTAAGAGGGGGGTGGTTTGCATTGAGCCTGTCTGCCAGGATGTTGGCGATATCGGTTAGTTCAGTGTATTTTGTGCCATTCTGCACTAACTTTGAGCAGGTCTGAGCATTGCCACTTAGATTCTTGACATAACTAAAGAATGCCTTGTGGTTATCTTTGGAGTCCCTGGCAATTTTTCTTTTGAAGCTGGCCCTGGATGATTTTATGAGGGATCATAGTTTCTTGCTGATACTGATCAGGGATGTCTTCCCTTCTTGGGGTTTTACTCTTTTCTGTACTAGTTTCCTCCTTCTGTTGTATAGCTTGTTTATGGCAGGGGTCCACCAGACTGGTTTCCTTTTTTTGGAGGAGTGAGTCTTGGTTTTGCTTGGGAAAGCACGATCCATGCATTCTTGTAGGTGCCCATAGAATGCATTAGTAAAGAATTTTGCAGCTTGGACAGCATTATCCCTTAGCATGGGGGCTATGAATCTTTCCACCTCGGTCGTAAGTAAAGTGAAGTTTGCTTTTGAAAAGTTTTTCACGGTGGTTTCCTTGACCAGGGGTGGAGGCTGAATGTGGATTTCCAGAGTGATTTGTTTATGGTCAGATCTAACCAGCGAGAGGTTGACCTCCGGTGTGGAACACCGGTCGCCCATGTTGGTGATGACCAGGTCCAATATGTTGTCACCTCTGGTGGGAGTGTTGACCAGTTGATCCAGGGCATTTGAGTTTATAAGTTCTAGGAAATGTTGGGCAAGGGAGTTAGTACTTGGATAGTTCTCCCAGTTAATGTTTGGGTAATTGAAATCACCCAATATTAGAGTGTTTGGTAGGACCTTTATGTTTCCCAGTGTTTCCAGAAATGTGGAATGGGGGTGCTGGGACATGGTGGGTGATCTGTAGCAAGCTACAATTTGAACTGCAGTTTTGCCTATTGTTAGTTGCATGTGGGATGATCTCTGAAGCATTGTGCTGTGCCACTAACCTGGAGGTGTGGGTATCCTTGATGAATATGGATACGTCCCCGCCTTTTGTATTTTGGTCCGGGTTCTGTGGCCGAAATGTATGATATGAGTTATAGCCTGGTAGTGCTGGGGTGCTCTCTGGAGCCTTAAACCAGGTTTCTGTTACTGCACATATATTGATTTTCTCCATACTGAGGAGTGCGTCGAGTGCGTGCATTTTGAGGTTTAGACTTCTGGCACTGAGTAGCATTACCCTCAGTTTTTTGTTACTTGTGCTATTTACGGCAGTGGGTTTGTCTTTTGAGCCTTGCCTAAAAAAGGCACTATGGGGTGGCAAGTTTGAAAGCCTAAGGGTGACAGGTGCAAGCCATCTCTAGTGAAGCAACATGGCTTGTCGAGCATGTCATCCCAGGTGAACAGACACTGGATCCCCTATGAATGACACCAGAAACTTAGCCAATTGTTAAAATTGATAATTTTTTCTTTATACAGTGGTATCATTCTTGGTGAGGGCAGGATGCTACTCAGGGTCAGGGTCATACTGGCCTGGGCTACGTGATCAGAGAGCTCTTCCACGTCTCTTTTGATGTAGTCCAGGGAGGTATGGCTGAGGTCATTCACACCAACATGGACAATTACAGAGTTGTATTTGTACTTGTTCTGGAGTAACCTAAGTGGTTGTGTTATGTGGCGGATCCTGGCACCCGACAGGCAGCTAACAGTAACCTTCTCCTTGTTCAGCCTAGTGAGTGGGATGTCAGTGTGCCTGACTATAGAGTCACCTATTACTAGTGTGTTGGGTATGTTATTTTGCATTAAGGGCTGTGATTGCATGGCACACTGGTTTTGTGAAGTAGAAAGCAAACTTGCTGCTGACACCCAAGCTGAAGTAAAATGACTGAAATTGTTAAAATCAGTTCCTTTATTAACAAAATAAAATGTAATCCTGCTGCTGCTCGATTACATTTTATTTTGTTAAAAAAGGAACTGATTTTAACAATTTCAATCATTTTACTTCAGCTTGGGTGGCAGCAGCAGGTTTGCTTTCTACATTTACTTGTTTTCCACACGTATTGCCTTTGGTGGTGAGCTCAGTGAATCTTTTTGTTTCTGTGGTTTTGTGAAGTATTTTTTTCATGGTTTGTGTTGGGGGGTGGAGGTTGCTTGGATGTCTCTCTGCTTTGGAGGTCTCTGTTGCTTTTGCAGATTTTTATTTAGAGCCTCCGAGTATGTTTTTGTGTATTTATGTGTGTTTTTTGCCGGTGCTGGCTTAATGGGTCTATGTGAGACTGGTGGTGTGATGCAAGTATTTTCCTTCTCCTCTTGACTCTCTGATCCAGTCTAGGGTTGAGAGAGCTTTGCTTCCAGTTTGGCTGTATAATTGCATCTCTTGCATGTATTAGTGTTTGGTGGTAGGAGGAGAGGGTTGTCTGTGTACATGAGGCAGTTGTAACATTGCCTCAAAATGCCCAGATTCATCAGTTGGACTGGAGAGTACACCTGAAACTGCCCTTTGGACATGCCTGGATAGGTACAGTGAACTGTTTTACTAATTGGCTGGTAAGGTCAAATAGAGAACCTTGTCATTCTGTACAGTATGGGGGGGGGTCTAGTGCTAGGGTTTATAAGTGAGTTTTGAGTAAGTGCCAGGATGAGAAATGAATGGTTTGAGTGCTTAAGTTAAATGTTTGTCTAGTTCCAAGAGAAAAATTGAAGAGGAGACTTTGTGGAGGCGGGAATAGTTATACCCTAGCTAACCGGTGCTGCCCAGCATGCAAAAACCAGGCAAATGCGTTTTTTATAGCAGGGAAATGAAAGAAATAGAAATTAGCCCAAAATGGCCAATAAACTACTAATTTCTGGGCTGATACCACTGCTCCAGAGACAGATAGGCTGCCCAAATCTCCCCTTTCTCACAGTGGAACAGAGAAACTTCCTTCTATCCAAGTAAGGTATTATGGGCAAACACAGAGACTTGTAACACAGCCCTGAATTCAGCATTAACCTGAAAACTGGACTATACTAGCTTAGAAAGGTGGGAAACAAGTATATTTGTTTTGTTTTTTTGATTTTTTTCCCCAGAAAATAAAGCAGCTACAATAAAAAAACACTTTAAATCCACAGAAAAGGATACTTATTGTTATATATCTCAGATCAGAGTTGTAGTCAATGCCCCTAGTAATAAAGTAGGAAGAAACACAAATACAGTAAAAGCAGATGAATAAAGTGCAATATATATATATATATATATATATATATATATATATATATATATATATATATATATATATATATATGTATATAAACAATAGAGCAGATGAATAAAGTGCAAGGAGAAAGGAAGGAAGAACCTTAGTGGGCTGGCCTTCTCAAATCTTCTCTCTGCATTAAGTAGAGTAAACACTAGACTCAGAATATGATCTCACTGTACTCCGTTAAGTGAGCAAATGAGATGGACCCAGGAGGAGTATTCAAATACAGACTTACAGGAGGGGCGGGCAATTCCAGAACCAACACTAACACCAAGACAAAAACAGGGAGGGTGGGTGGAAAGCTAACTGCAGAGAGACACACATCACACTATTCAGTGAAACAATTAGGTAACAGAAAAAATAAAATACAGTACATTTAAAACTGCAAGTTTGCACTTAACAGAAGAATAAAACACAGTACTGCAAGTTTGTGCTTAACTTCAGCTTCTAATGCAGGTGATTGTAGCCAACCAAGTCACTCAGAAATTGAGCATAAAATTAATTCTCAAACTTTGTGGCTAGCACTTAAAGTACAGAGGAAACCCTCTAGGCTAACAGTTAAATATCAGCTAACAAAGAGGTGAGAAGACCACAACCCCCTTTACAGCGGAGAGACACACAGCACACTATTCAGTGAAACAATTAGGTAACAGAAAAAATAAAATACAGTACTTTTAAAACTGCAACTTTGCACTTAGAAGAATAAAACACAGTACTGCAAGTTTGCACTTAACTTCAGTTTCTAATGCAGGTAATTGTAGCCAACCAAGTCACTCAGAAATTGAGCATAAAATGTATATATATATATATATATATATATATATATATATATATATATATATATATACACTTATATCTAAATCTATATCTACCTGTATCTATATGCATCTATCTAGCTATCTATATCTATATCTATCTATCTATCTATATATATATATATATATATATATATATATATGTGTGTGTGTATATATATATATATATATATATATATATATATATATACACACACACACACACACACACACACACACACACACACACACACACACACACACACATATATATCTACATACAAGCTCAGGCCAAAACCTAATGTGATTACCTAAATTATCTCAAAAACATTTTTCTACATAAAATCTTTTTAGTTTTTATTTAAAGTTTTGGAAAGTGATACAATTTTATAATATAATAAAGCAATGCATTCCATTGTTCCCAACCATTTCTAAAAGACTGCTTGTTGTTCTGTTTGGCTTATACAAAGTTCTCATCAATCTGACATTTAATATATCCTCTCGGTTTCTAAATGAGGCACTTTAAGTAGCAGTTTAGAAGCCTTTAACAATTGTTTTATATCCCCCCTTCTCCATTACCTTTAATATAGAGATTACAGGCACAAATATATTAATCTTTGCTGGTAGATCACATTTTTTCCCTTTATTAACTCACTAAATTTATATTGAATGGTTACTTTGGGGAAAATCTAACAGTAGGAACTCCATAATGTATTACCATAGTCAGTCTTTGTTATGAATAATAGCAGTCAGTAAGCTTATCATGATTACTTTAGGTGTTATCGGTTTAATACAATCTCTAATGATGTTTCTAATCTTATAACACTCAGTGTTGACAGTTTTAAAACACTCTTTAAAACTCTATTTTTATCTGCAATTCTTAGATCTTTAAATGATGTTACCTCATACCACTTAACCTGTTACTACAAGAAATCTGGAAAAAGCCAAGAAAATTGGGAGGAAAAATTCTCAAAATTAGGGACAGATTTTAAATTTTTCTCTTATAAACTTAGAAAATTGATAGAACAATAGGTTTTGCTTTAGCATGCATTTTATGAAGGATGTGAAGTCTGAAACTCAAATGTCTGTCACTATTAAGTGACTTCATTCCTCAATAAGTTGCCAGAAAACCCCAGAAATTATGAGGAGCAGATCAAAAATATGAGAAGAAATCTGGACTTTCTCCTAAAATGTGAACAGTTGAGAGATATGTGCTACCTTCTTTGTTTTAGATAATAAAATATCCATTAAACATTTTTAAGTAAACATTTAAAAAATGTCTTATGTTTGGGTTTCCCATTTGTGCTTTCATGTTTTTTTTTTTTACCTGAATGTTGTTATGAAGAATGTGTATGTTGGTCATACTTAGTTGTTATTGTTTTAATTCTGCTGATGTCATCACTATAAAATGAATAAACTATTGATTTATCTATATTAATTTTTGTTAGGTACATGCTAAATAGCATTTTCAAAGGATTGATCTCTGAAGACCACCTAACCTATGTAATTTCCATGAACCCTGCATGCACTTTATTAATATTTATACCCACTGTCTGCTGGAAAGGGTTCTTGTATGACTAATAGAGTTGCACCTTGATGAGGAGCAAACTTGCTGACCATAACCGTGATCATGGAGTTGAAGTTTGCCAGTTTGTGCTCAGGTGTTAGAACCTCATCAGCTTTGCTTTTGAAGAGCAGCAAAGCTCCATATGAAATCCATTCTTTGACTCATGTGATCAGTTGTTTTCAGAAACTCATTTATTTATTTATTTATTAACATATTATGGTTTAAACTAAAGGTGCTAGTAAAACCTATGTAAAGGACAGAAACATTCAGTTATTTCTTTTTTTTGCTGTTTCAACTGGGAGGTTTTCTCCCCGGGCCTCCACTGAAAATAGACTACTAGCCCATCCGGACCTCCCCGAGAAACAAATGTTAAATAAATAAACTATATTAAAAATACTGGTTATAAGTTGCTGTTGCCCTTTCAACATGATACATACAGTAGTGAAAATTTTGTTTCTCTTGTCTGAAGCTGTTGTTGCATTAGTTTTCAGCATCAACCTTTCCAATGACTTTCCTGTGGAGGATAATAGACTATTAATTTTGTAATATGTCAGATCTTTCATATTGCCCTTGTTTTTTGCAAATTTCTTTTTTTTCTTCCTGTTTCTAATTAATGGATATTTTGTCCTGCAAATGTATACATGATTTTTCAAATAAAATAATCAGTGGTTTAACTGAAATTTCCAATGTACAACATTCCACCAACAGTGTAGTCACCATACTTTCTATACAAACTAAAAGAAACATTCCTAATTTGTTGACTATTCTACATGTGTGCAGTGATAGATGTGACAGCTCATGCCTTCTTATTAACTCTTTGCAGCACTTTTGGCAGATCCTACAAATGCTTTACCCAACTACATCAGAAATTATAAGAATAGTCCAAAGGTTCAAAAGACAGGCAAAGGATTCTACACAACCAGATGCATATTTTATTCCAAAACTATAATAAACACTTTAATTTTTGCTACATGCAACTTCATTGCACTAAACAGAAATGGTGAACTGAATATATACATACACATGCACATTTATATGGATGGAGGTGACTATACTTTTAGCTGGGAGAGAAACCCCATATTTATATGGATTCCTATTACAAGAACGAAAGTTCACTACTTTGAACTTGTAATAGGAAGCCTCACTTCTGGGAAAGTTCACTTTAACGAAAGTGAACTTTTGCGTAAGTGCACTTCACCGAAAACACCGCAGTACAGTGGAGGACATAAAAAACAAGCAATGTCCTCCACTATGGTGTGATAGTCACAGACCTTAGGGTTAGGGCATGGGTTAGGGTATTGGGATAGTTAG